>NC_090746.1:56718601-56748601 GCF_036898095.1 Palaemon carinicauda
TTTATAAAAATGATATTTTGATTATAAAATGAATTTTTGAATATACTTACCCGGTGAATATATAATAGCTGACGGTCTCCGGCGGCTCGACAGAAAAACACAAAAACTCTGCGAGCGATCGCTATGAAGGTTGCGGGTGTGCCCACCAGCGCCAACTATCGGCCAGATACCGCATATACATGTAAACAGCTCCAGTTCTTCTCATCCCGCTGGGTCTCTATCGGGGAGGAAGGGGGGGCCTTTAATTTATATATTCACCGGGTAAGTATATTCAAAAATTTATTTTATAATCAAAATATCATTTTTAAATATTTAACTTAGCCGGTGAATATATAATAGCTGATTCACACCCATGGTGGTGGGTAGAGACCAGAATTAATAAAGTTTACAGCGTATATGCTTAGAGTTTTTTGACAGTTATATCATAACAAAACCCAAATATATATAGGTACCTGGTAAGGAAGTTGACTTAGACGATTACTCTGCCTTGTTAGTCTGTCTTCCTCACGAAGCCCAGCGATCCTCTTAGGATGCTGAAAGACTCCCAGGAGCTGAAGTATCAAGGGCTGCAACCCATACAACAGGACCTCATCAAACCCCTAATCTGGGCGCTCTCAAGAAATGACATTTGACCACCCGCCAAATCAACCAGGATGCGAAAGGCTTCTTAGCCTTCCGTACAACCCAAAAACAAGATTAAAAACATTTCAAGAGACAGATTAAAAGGATATTGGAATTAAGGGAATGTAGTGGTAGAACCCTCACCCACTACTGCACTCGCTGCAACGAATGGACCCAGTGTGTAGCAGTCCTCGTAAAGAGTCTGGACATCTTTTAAGTAAAATGACGCGAATACCGACTTGCTTCTCCAAAAGGTAGCGTCCATAATACTTTGCAGAGATCTATTTTGCTTAAAGGCCACGGAAATTGCTATAGCTCTTACTTCGTGCGTCTTCACCTTAAGCAAGCATCGGTCTTTTTCATTCAAGTGAGAATGAGCCTCTCATATTAAAAATCTGATAAAATATGACAAAGCATTCTTTGACATAGGCAATGATGGTTTCTTAACTGAACACCATAAGGCCTCAGATCCACCTCGTAAGGACTTAGTACGAGCTAAGTAGAACTTAAGAGCTCTAACTGGACACAGCACTCTTTCAAGTTCGTTGCCTACGATTTCTGACAGGCAAGGTATATTAAAAGACTTAGGCCAAGGACGAGAAGGCAGTTCATTTTTGGCCAGGAAACCAAGTTGAAGTGAACATGTGGCTTTTTCTGTAGAAAAGCCGATTGTTCTTACTGAAGGCATGAATTTCACTGACCCTTTTCGCCGAAGCCAAGCACACTAGGAAAAGCGTCTTGAGGGTGAGATCTTTCAGGGAGGCTGAATGTAATGGCTCAAACCTGTCTGACATGAGGAACCTTAGGACCACGTCTAAGTTCCATCCAGGAGTTGCATACGACGTTCCTTAGAGGTCTCGAAAGACTTAAGGAGATCTTGGAGATCTTTATTGTTGGAAAGATCTAAGCCTCTATGACGAAAGACCGAAGCCAACATGCTCCTGTAGCCCTTAATCGTAGGAGCTGAGAGGGAGCGAACATTTCTCAGATGTAAAAGAAAATCTGCGATTTGGGCTACAGAGGTACTGGAAGAGGACACAGATGCTGACTTGCACCAGTCTCGAAAGACTTCCCACTTCGACTGGTATACTCTGATGGTAGAAGCTCTCCTAGCTCTCGCAATCGCACTGGCTGCCTCCTTCGAAAAGCCTCGAGCTCTTGAGAGTCTCTCGATAGTCTGAAGGCAGTCAGACGAAGCGCGGGGAGGCTTTGATGAACATTCTTTACGTGGGGCTGACGTAAGAGATCTACCCTTAGAGGAAGACTTCTTGGAATGTCTACCAGCCATTGAAGTACCTCGGTGAACCACTCTCTCGCGGGCCAGAGGGGAGCAACCAACGTCAACCTTGTCCCTTCGTGAGAGGCGAACTTCTGCAGTACCTTGTTGACTATCTTGAATGGTGGGAATGCATATAAGTCCAGATGAGACCAATCCAGTAGGAACGCGTCTATGTGGATCGCCTCTGGATCTGGGACTGGTGAGCAATAGATCGGTTGTGGAGGATTTATTTTTGCTTTATTTTTATTTTGCCAAATCCTGTGTGTGTGTGAGAGAGAGAGAGGAGAGAGAGAGAGAGAGAGATGAGAGAGAGAGAGAGAGGAGAGAGAGAGGAGAGAGAGGAGAGAGAGAGAGAGAGAGAGAGATATTGTGTTAGCGAGCGAAAGTAGTTAGTGTAACGATCGTTTGTGGTGAGGAAGACTGTTGGTATAAATGAGATTGTTTGTTTACATTTTTAGTAAGGTTACGACAGTGGTGAATGTTTCGGAGCGAATGCTTTTTTTATTTGACTGCAGCATAAGGCAGTTGTGTGAGAGCCTGGATTACATTTATATTTTTCTGACCAGCGTGGAAGTGGTTTTTTGATTTTCAAAGTAAGTACAGTTTTGTTTATCTTTGCTTGTCGTGATTGTGAATGATAGGAACAATTTATTATTTATCTTTGATTATAGTGCGATAGTTCAGTTAGCTAGAAGTGTTCGTAAGTGTTTTTTCTTTATTTTGGCAGGCTGCGATTCCTCCTTTGGAGTGACCGAATTTTGAAAGTGGATTTATTATTGATGACCTGGCCTGTACTTAATATTGTTTGGACTTCTCATTTGACTGCACAAACCGTTGATGACCTGGCCTGTTATTTGAGATTCCGATTGATGATGATGATGATGATGATTATAATGATGAGGATGACCACGGTTAATGTTATTGGACAGTCGAATTGACTGTTGTTATTGTTGGCAATTGGTTACAAAGACTGGTGCCAGTGTGTAGAGTCGGTGGACGATGGTGGCCACACACAAATATTAATTTAAGAAGTTCTCGTATGTTTTAGTATTGTTTGATTATTTTTGCTGGGTTATATATGACGACTGGTGTTTTAGTGTTGTGATTTTTTTCAGTGTTTAAGTATTTTTCGGTACTGTGTGTGAAGTAAGTGTTTTCAGTACTGTATGTGGACTGACGGTGTTGGGTATATTTTTAAGGCTATTGTTTTCCCCGATTATTGGAGAATTCTCGGTACCCTTACGCACCGATATCTATTTATCCAGCAAATTTTGTCTGTTGAATTTAATGTGTGATTTTGTTTTCGGTTGCGGTAAATATAGTTTTAAGGTTATGTTTTGTTTGTTTTTTTCCCTTCGTGCAATAGTCCAGTTTGAAGTAGAGTCAGGGGAAAGTTTGTATTGTGGGATATTGAGAAAGTAAGAGTGATTAAGGGTGTGGGGGGTTTGTTTTTGTTGACATCCCGCTACATTATTTTGGCGCCCGAACAGGGACTGCTGAGGTGGGATAGAAGCTGGACTGTTGGACGAAGGACGGAATTAGGTTAAGAATTTAGGATTAAGGTTGATGAAAAATGGAAGAGCAGAACAAGTTACTGAAGGAGGAATTGCGG
The DNA here is from genome assembly GCF_036898095.1 of Palaemon carinicauda. NCBI lineage: Eukaryota > Metazoa > Arthropoda > Malacostraca > Decapoda > Palaemonidae > Palaemon > Palaemon carinicauda. Next base: position 56,722,114 of record NC_090746.1, read on the forward strand.
CTGAGTAAGGAGCGTGAGGAGAGGTTGCTAATAGAGAATGAGAGGTTGAACTGGAGAATGCGGCGATGCAGAAGGAGCTTAGGGAGTTAAAGGGGACAGTAGAGAGAGTGGAAGAATGTGTTGAGATGAGGATGCGAGAGAATGAAGAACGAATGGAGAAACGAATGGAATATATGATGGGGCAAGTCATGGGGATGATGAAAACTATAATGGGTGAAGGTGCAGTCGGAGGAGTGTCCTCAGCTTCGGGTAATGGGTTGGTAGTGAAAGAGAAGGTTAAGGTAGGTGATAATGGGAAAGGAAGTGATAGTGATAGTAGTAATAGTGATGGTGATATTGAAGATAAGGGAATTAGGCATAGTAAGGATGAACAGAAAGGGGAGAGGAAAGATGAAAGGAAAGGTAAAAGTGATGTGAAGAAAGAGAAGAAAAAGTATCAGGCTGATAGCAAGGACGATCGTGAATGGGTGAAAGTGGTAAGTAAGAAAAAGGGTAAGAAGGGAATGGTTAAGGATAGGAATTTAAGTGTGGAAGTGGATTCATTATATTCGAATGAGGAAGAAGGTAACAAGGGAGTAGACAGTGATGATAGCAGTGAGAATGAACGTGATGTGTGTAAGACTGTGTTTATGAGAGAGGTACCTCGGTGTGAAAGGTTCAATGAGCATAGCAGTAGGGATGTAAATGATTTTTTCAAGGAGTATGAGAGGTATTGTCAGGATAAGTATGGTGATAGTAAAAGAGTTTGGGCTAGGGAGTTAGGAGAATATTTGACTGGGTATTTGTTGACGATGTATGGAGTGATAATGAGTGTAGGGGACGTTGATTATGAAAGTGTGAAAACGAGAATAATTGAGCAGGTAAAACGTATGAAAGGGAGTGTTAAGTATAAGCGTAAGAATGATTTTGATGAGGCAAGGATGAATGCAGGAGAAGCTATATCAATGTACGTATGTAGGTTGGAAACTTTAGCTAGGAAGAAGTATGGGGATGAAGGTATAAATGAGAATAAGGAGTTAATGAGGAAGTTTTTGGCAACAGTACCTGAGAATGTGTGTGAATTTATTAATTTGAAACGCAAAGAGAAAATGAGGTGGACGCAAGAGAGATTGACATGGGATGATATACTAGAGATAGTTGAGGATTATGAGTTAGATAGGTGCATGAAAGAAAGTAAATCTGTGAGTGTAAGAACTGGAATGGAAGAAAGTGTAATAGAATTTGGTAGTTATAAGGACGCAATTTTGAGAGGACCAATGAGGGTAGCTGATAATGTAGTAGATAGGAGTGTTAGGGCGAGTAATGTGGGAATACCTGTAAGGACAAATGAAGGGTTTAGGCAAGGGAATCAGGTTTGGAGGGATAGGAGTGCTAGTGCGCCGCAAGATAGGTCAGGTAGTTGTATCCGTGAAGAGAAGTGTTATAGATGTGGGAAAGTAGGACATAAGAAGAATGAATGTAGATGGGCTCTTGGTGCTTGTTTTGGATGTGGTGAGGTAGGGCATAGAATTAGCGAGTGCACGAAAGAGAAAGGGGTAAAATGTTATCGGTGTGGTATGACAGGGCACATAGCGAGTGGATGTCGGAGTAATCGTACAAATGTGATTTGCGGTAATTGTGGTAAGGATGGGCATTATGCTAGAATGTGCAAGGAGCCGCGGGGTAAGTGTACTGAATGTGGTGCAGATGGGCATGTAGCTAGAGTATGTAGGAAGAAGGGAGTAAGTCAGCCAGGATGTTCGGGAAACTAGAGTGTGAGAGGGTTCAGCTGGGTGAGTCCTCCTGTGTGTGTGGAAGGAATAGGATCAATGTTTGTGAGAATGGGATGAATAATTGGTTAGAAATGAGCAAGTATGAATCTAGTATGCATGAAAAGTTAGGGCTGGAAAATAAACAATTAGTGTTAGTTGAATATAGGAAAAAGAGGCGTTTGAAAGTTTTACGTAAGGATGAAAAAAGGGAAAATTTTATAAGTAAAAGTGAGACTAGAAATAAGTATGACAAGGGTGTAAATGTGCAAGTGTGTATGGAAGATAAATGTGTTAATACAGATGAATCATGGCTGAGTATGAATGATACCTATAGTGTGTGTGGCTTTTCCTTAGGTGATGTAAAAGAAAGGATGACGAATGCGAGAGTGAGAGATAAGAGAATGATTAGTAGTATGAATGAATCTTTTGCTAAAGTTGAGAATGTTTTTGATGAAATGGATGAACTGTTTACAGAAATGAGTGTAATTATAGGGCCAGATGAGAACGAGGTAGATATGATTGTACATGATATATTAGATGATAGTGATTTAGATAGGAATAGTGTTAATGTAGCGAATGATTGTGATAAGGAAGAAGTGAATGAGAGAGTATATGGAGGCCCAGTTACTCGGAGTAGAGGTCCCGTTCCCGACTGCGACTGGGTTATGAAAAAAATAATGTAAGTGTTGTGTGAGAAGGATTTGGCAAAGTAAGGGGGGAGGAATGTGGAGGATTTATTTTTGCTTTATTTTTATTTTGCCAAATCCTGTGTGTGTGAGAGAGAGAGAGAGAGAGAGAGAGAGAGAGAGAGAGAGAGAGAGAGAGAGAGAGAGAGAGAGAGATATTGTGTTAGCGAGCGAAAGTAGTTAGTGTAACGATCGTTTGTGGTGAGGAAGACTGTTGGTATAAATGAGATTGTTTGTTTACATTTTTAGTAAGGTTACGACAGTGGTGAATGTTTCGGAGCGAATGCTTTTTTTATTTGACTGCAGCATAAGGCAGTTGTGTGAGAGCTGGATTACATTTATATTTTTCTGACCAGCGTGGAAGTGGTTTTTGATTTTCAAAGTAAGTACAGTTTTGTTTATCTTTGCTTGTCGTGATTGTGAATGATAGGAACAATTTATTATTTATCTTTGATTATAGTGCGATAGTTCAGTTAGCTAGAAGTGTTCGTAAGTGTTTTTCTTTATTTTGGCAGGCTGCGATTCCTCCTTTGGAGTGACCGAATTTTGAAAGTGGATTTATTATTGATGACCTGGCCTGTACTTAATATTGTTTGGACTTCTCATTTGACTGCACAACCGTTGATGACCTGGCCTGTTATTTGAGATTCCGATTGATGATGATGATGATGATGATTATAATGATGAGGATGACCACGGTTAATGTTATTGGACAGTCGAATTGACTGTTGTTATTGTTGGCAATTGGTTACAAAGACTGGTGCCAGTGTGTAGAGTCGGTGGACGATGGTGGCCACACACAAATATTAATTTAAGAAGTTCTCGTATGTTTTAGTATTGTTTGATTATTTTTGCTGGGTTATATATGACGACTGGTGTTTTAGTGTTGTGATTTTTTTCAGTGTTTAAGTATTTTTCGGTACTGTGTGTGAAGTAAGTGTTTTCAGTACTGTATGTGGACTGACGGTGTTGGGTATATTTTAAGGCTATTGTTTTCCCGATTATTGGAGAATTCTCGGTACCCTTACGCACCGATATCTATTTATCCAGCAAATTTTGTCTGTTGAATTTAATGTGTGATTTTGTTTTCGGTTGCGGTAAATATAGTTTTAAGGTTATGTTTTGTTTGTTTTTCCCTTCGTGCAATAGTCCAGTTTGAAGTAGAGTCAGGGGAAAGTTTGTATTGTGGGATATTGAGAAAGTAAGAGTGATTAAGGGTGTGGGGGGTTTGTTTTTGTTGACATCCCGCTACACGGTAACCTTTTGGTCAACTAGGTGGCAAAGAGGTCTATGGTGGGTTGACCCCAAGTCGCCCAAAGACTCTTGCACACGTCCTTGTGGAGGGTCCATTCCGTGGGTATCACCTGACCCCTCCGACTGAGACAGTCTGCCAAGACGTTCAAGTCCCCCTGGATGAATCTCGTCAACAGGGAGATGCCTCGATTTCTTGACCATATGAGAAGGTCCCTTGCGATCTCGTACAGCGTGTGGGAGTGTGTGCCTCCTTGCTTGGAGATGTACGCCAAAGCTGTGGTGTTGTCTGAGTTGACCTCTACCACTTTGTTTCGAAGAATGCTTTCGAATTTCATCAAGGCCAAGTGGACTGCTAATAGCTCCTTGCCGTTGATGTGCATGCTCTTCTGACTTGAGGTCCACAGACCCGAGCATTCCCGACCGTCCAGGGTCGCACCCCAACCCAAATCCGACGCGTCTGAGAACAACACGTGGTTTGGGTTCTTGACTGCTAGGGATAGTCCCTCTCTCAGACTGATATTGCTGTCCCACCATTTCAGGCATGCCTTTACTGGTTCGGAGACTGGGATTGATACCGTCTCTAACGTCTTGTCCTTGTTCCAGTGAGAGGCTAGATGGAACTGGAGAGGCCGAAGGTGTAGTCTCCCTAGCGAGACAAACTGCTCCAGGGATGAGAGAGTCCCTACGAGACTCATCCAACTCCTGACTGAACAACGTTCTCTTTTCAGCATTAGTTGGACTTTGAGCAGGGCTTGTTCTATTCGGGTGGCAGACGGAAAAGCCCGAAAAACTGGACTGCGAATCTCCATCCCCAAATATAGAATAGTCTGGGATGGGATCAGTTGGGACTTTTCTAGGTTGACCAAAAGTCCCAACTCCTTGGCCAGACCCAACGTCCAATGTAGATCCTGCAGACAGCGATGACTGGACGATGCTCTGAGAAGCCAGTCGTCCAAGTACAGGGAGGCTCGGATTCCCGATAGATGGAGGAATTTTGCCACATTCCTCATGAGCCTCGTAAACACGAGAGGAGCAGGACTGAGGCCAAAGCACAGGGCTCGAAACTGGTACACCACATTCCTGTAAACAAACCTCAGAAACGGTTGGGAATCCGGGTGTATAGGAATGTGGAAGTACGCATCTCGTAGGTCGAGAGAGACCATCCAGTCTCCCTCTCTGACCGCTGCTAAGACGGACTTCGTGGTCTCCATCGTGAATTTTGTTTTTGTAACAAAAACGTTGAGCGCACTGACGTCTAGCACCGGCCTCCAACCTCCTGTATGCTTTGGGACTAGGAAGAGACGGTTGTAAAACCCCGGTGATTGAAGGTCCGAGACTTTCACCACCGCTCCCTTCTCTAGCAACAGAGACACTTCTTGATTTAGGGCTTGTCTCTTTGACTCCTCTCGGTACCTGGGAGAGAGGTCTATGGGAGTTGTTACAAGAGGAGGTTTGCGTACAAACGGTATTTTGTACCCCTCTCTGAGCAACAGAACAGACTCTTGGTCTGCACCCCTCTTCTCCCAGGCCTGCCAGAAGCTCTTCAATCTGGCACCTATCGCTGTCTGAGGCTGTGGGCAGTCAGACTCTGCCACGGGAGGACTTGGCTCCTCTCTTCTTACCTCTCTTTCCCTCGGCACGAGAGCTTCCCCTGCTGGGAGCTCTGCCACGAAAGGGCGGGATAAATCTAGACGCAGGAGTCTCGATCCTGGGTCTCACAGCAAAGGATGAAGAAGGAGCCCCTTGTCAAGCAGAGGACGCCATCAGGTCATGGGTATCCTTCTGCACAAGCGAAGCAGCTATATCCTTAACCAGCTGTTGTGGAAACAAGGCCGCTGATAAGGGAGCATAGAGCAGTTCCAATCTCTGACAGGGAGTAACTCCTGCCGAAAGGAAAGAGCAAAGGGTTTCTCTCTTCTTTAAGACTCCCGACGTAAAGGTGGAGGCGAGCTCATTGGAGCCATCGCGGATGGCTTTATCCATACAGGACATGATAAGTAAGACAACATCTTGGTCGGCAGACGAGATCTTCCTACTTAAAGCTCCTAATGACCAGTCAAGAAAGTTAAACACTTCAAAGGCTCTGTATACGCCTTTAAGCAGATGGTCAAGGTCCGAGGAGGACCAACAAATCTTCGAGCGTCTCATGGCCAGGCGACGGGGAGAGTCTACGAGGCTTGAGAAGTCACCCTGGGCAGAGGCAGGGACTCCCAAGCCGAGAACTTCTCCCGTGCTATACCAGACGCTCGATCTAGAAGCAAGCTTAGAAGGAGGGAAGGCAAAGGCAGTCTTCCCCAAACTCCTCCTGGTATTCAACCAGTCGCCTAGAAGACGTAAAGCCCTCTTAGAAGAGCGAGAAAGCACTAGCTTAGTAAAGGCTGGCTTGGTAGCAGCTAAGCCTAGAGCAAACTCAGACGGAGGCGAACGAGGAGCAACAGCAACAAAGTGATCTGGAAAAAGATCCTTGAAAATCATCATGATCTTCTTGAAATCCATCGAAGGAGGAACAGCCTTAGGTTCATCTACATCTGAAGGATTATCATCAGGATGAGGATCAGCAACGTCCTCATCTGAAGGAGCTTCGTCCGATAACTGCTGAGTCTCAAGCAAGGGAGAGACCTGCCTTGGTGGCAATGCTTGACAAGCAGAGTCCACACGCACCGGAGCATCAGTAGCAGTCCAGGACGCTACGTCATGTAACTGCTTAACAGACTGACTAGCAACAACAACAGGAGCGGGAGGACGCTCGACGTCAACTCGAGACTGCCTTGACTGCCTAGACTGAGCAGTCAAAACAACTCTTGACTGCGGTGCTTGACGCTCAACGTCAAAACAAGTCAACTTCGCTGGTTGGCGAACGTCCTGAACGTCAACAAGAGCATGCGGCAGCGGCTGAACGTCCACAAGCGGCTGAAAGTCAACACGGGACTGCATCGAGTGAGGCTCTACAAAACGTGACTGACGTGACTTAGTAACGTCAACGTCAACAGGACGAGCAAAGGCTCGTTTGGGCGGCTGACGGCCAGGATCTCGATCAGCTAAGCGGCGAGGATCATCGTGAACCTTCTCAGCAGAATAGTCCTCCATAAGAGAGGCAAGCTTATTCTGCATGTCTTGCAGTACAACCCATTTAGGATCAACGGGAATGGGTGCGGTAAGAGACGAGGGTAACGTCTGTGACTGCAAAACATTGCCTACACTAAGACTCTCGGAGCCTGTGTTACGCTTCTGTTTAGGCGGCGAGCAGTCTTCTGATGACTGCACAGGGTCAGAGCTGTCCCAATGGCTACAACCAGGACGCTGGACCTGTCCTGAAGGGACTGAATTTCGCTTTAAGGGTCTCGAAACCTTGCTCCACGGTTTCTTACGCGATAAGCCTTCGGATGACGAGGAGAAAACCGTCTCGCTCGTCTTATGGTAGGGGCGGTCTTGACGAGACACGCCTGAAACCATAGAGGGAACGTCTGTTCGTTGGTTAAAGCCTCTCGAACCCATAAGTCCTACGACATTACTTCTCCCTGGGGATTGGGAGCTTGCAAGAGGTCTCGGACTAGGCGAACGACATGCACGAACAGACGAACCCTCGGTCGCAACACTGATAACACTTTGCGCACTAATCACTTTCCCACGATTTTCTAATGTGGCACTCTGACACTTTAACTCTTTTACGTCCGCCATGAGTTGATTACGGTCCGTAGCTAACGACTCAACTCTCTCGCCCAAAGCATGAATGGCACGTAACATATCCCGCATTGATGGTTCCTGAGTGCTAGTAGAGGGTTCAGGCACAACTACTAATGGGGAAGGATTAGGTTCAGGGGCATGGGAGGAGGAAAATTCTAACGATCTAGAGGAACTTCTCCTCACCCTATCTCTCTCTAGCTTACGAGAATACTTGTCAAACTCAAGCCAATCAAATTCCGAAAGGCCCACGCACTCATCACACCGATCTCCTAATTGACAGGTTTTACCCCGACAATTAGAACACACAGTATGTGGGTTGAGAGAGGCCTTTGGAAGACGCTTATTGCAATCCCTAGCATTACATTTACGAAATATGATAAATTCGAAGATAATTTGTATTTTTCCTAACCATACAAACCTTAGCTATTTACAAAGGGTATTACTTTTAGCGTAGCTGAAATGGCGAGCCATTAGAATTTAACGAGGGTGTATTACCCCCGCGCTAGTTAGCGGGGGGGTAGGGGAGTGGTAGCTAGCTACCCCTCCTCCCCCTCACACACAGGTGAATACTCACTTTCACTTAGAGGTAGGACTTGTCTTGGGGGACAGGGCTGGCGGGCAAATATGTGTAAATAGCTAAGGTTTGTATGGTTAGGAAAAATACAAATTATCTTCGAATTTGTCATTTGTTCAGTAACCGAAATGCAAACCACGCTATTTACAAAGGGTGACTTATCCCTTAGGAAGGGTGGAAAGTCCCCAGCCATACTGGCTTTGGCTTTACCCGGGGACTCAGAATCCGAGTGAGTCGCACTCGAGAAAAGGAGTCCCTGCACCTCACAAGTTCCTTGCTCCGCAAGGAACCATGTGGCCTACATAAGCTTGTGTGTGAAGGAAGAAGTGTGACCCGTCCTAGGCAGTTGATCTGGAGTTCCAGAAGGAACTCTGGGTTAGGACGTTCCCAATACCACCTCGTCAGGATATGGGGGACGCGACAGTATTGACTCAATACTCGGAACACAAGGAAGCATGGTTTACCTGCAGAGGTTCAAGGTCAGCTATGCAGAGACCAGGATGCTGCTTCCCCGTAGAGGGGATAATGAAGAAAGAAGTAAGGGCCAGACATACTTCTTTCGTTCATGCAGACTAAAACCTGATAACAATGCCCTCAACCTTCTGCTACCTGTCCAAAAAGGAGCCTGAGGTTAGACCAGCTGTTGTGTAGCCACCACAGAGCGATAGAAAACGTATCGAGACTCCTGTGGGTCACGCCCTGCAGGAAGCGGGCTGCGAAGGTCATTAGACGCTTCCAGACTCCAGCTTGTAGCACCTGCGTCACAGAGTAGTATTACTCGAAGGCGAGGGACGTTGCGATGTATCCAACATTGTGCTGTAGGGCGACGTGACGGGGGAGGGTCTGAAGACAGGTCGAGATGAATGTCCTTGAGTCCGGGCTGAAGAGGTATACTGATGACTCTCCCCCCATGTCCTCCTTGTGCTCCCAAATCGGCTGCAACTGAGGACAAACTGCAGCTGTTCCCAGCGCTAACCTCTCGATTCCTTACTGGCAAGAAAGAGAAGGTCTTGGGACATCAGACACAGAATGGAGACTCGAAATCTTGAATGAATCGGACCGAAGGGCCGGGACCCTCAGATTCTGAGTCTAGCCAACAACTCAGGAGCGAGCCTGAATGTTGCCTTCCCCTCTTCCTTAGAAAGGGGGGAGTAGTAAGAGACCAAGAAGATTGCTTACACACTGGCCGTGGCCAGAGTGAGCAGAAGACCCAAGGCGGAATACAATCCGAGGCCTGTCGTAAAAGGGTCTTGAGAAGATCTCTTAAAGGACTAAAAGTCCGAGCCATGCTCCAAGTTGGAGGTCTTCCTCCGACTAGGGCAGGGACGATCGTAGCTTCGCATGAGCGAGGATAGATCCAGCGGGCAGGAAAAAGTTATTCCTTTAAGCCTGAAGGTCAGGGAAAGGCTGAGCGACAGGCTTCATTGCCGAGAGCGGAAAGGAGTTTCCTCCCGCCGAAAGGCAATAAGACCGTTATTGCTGGAGAAGAGGCCTCAAGGGAAGAGGTATATCTCCCACGGCACCAACCACCTTAGACTCTTCACTTTGCCTGGGAGACCCCTGTGGATGACTATCGCAGATGATGCGACCTCCGTACCGCGACTGTAGCGGGTTGTCTCTTCTAGAGGAGGAAGCGTAGTGTCTCCAGGCATGAAGCCGAAGCGACGCCCCGGTTCGGGAGAGATGTCGCAGTGTGGTTGCTTGAGTAATCTGCGCCGTGGGAGAAGCTCTCCCGGGAGTTCCGTCAGGGGAAGCAGAGGGTCCAGAAACCGTTCTGCGCATAGTCCCAGTGGAGCTCTCCCATTGAAAGGTTGACAGACAACCTGGTCTTGATTGAGACCCATTGTCCACAGACAAAAAGGAGGGAAGACGCAGGCGTCGAAGTTGTCCCACCATCACCGAAATGCATCTTGCCAGAGTCTCGGGGTCTGAGACTGGGGGGAAGAATAGCGGAAGCTTGAGGTTCCAAGCTGTCGTGATCAGGTCCCCCAGCCCAGAACTTGCTGGTTACCCAAGGTCAAAGACCCCCAGGTACACTCTCTCTACGAGGCTCTGCTCGGATAGTCTGAGAGAAACATTCCCCTGCCTGGAATGAGAGAGCCGATGGTGGTATTGAGAGAATCTCAATCATCCCGGTATCTCTACTGCAAGATGTGAAGGTGTGAAAATGCGTCCCCTGCTGGTTAGAATGAAGTCGACGAGCAACAGGGCGACTCGGCAGGAGTTGTAGGATCTGAAGAGGGGCCAGACTAAGGCCCCTAAGCCTGCCTGAATGATGGAGAGGTATCCTTCAGGTCTTGACCATAGGCCTGGACCGGAACATGCCCCCCCCCCCTTTCCTTTGACGAGTCCGAGAACCGCATCAAGAAGGTGGGGAAAGGACGAGAATATCCACTACTATCAAGAGGCTCCATAGGTCAACACCCATTGCAGGTCTAATAGTTCCGCTGGTCCCATAGGGCCAGGGAGTCCGGTTAAACATTGCCTGAAGCCACCGGAACTTGGATCGCCCCACATGGAACTTATCCTGAGGCGACCGTTCGGACTATAGACGGGTCAATGAGGAAAGGAGAACTAGGAAACGTTCCAAGGTAGGGCTGAAAGCTCTGCTTGACTGAGAACAGGTACTGCGACTCTCCTCAGTCTTGCCACAGTCAACCGAAAGGAAGGCTCGGAGGATGTGGTAACAGAATCTGGCGTCCCCAGGTGGTCACCCATCCAAGTACCGACGTTGCTTAACCTCGCTGGACGGACGAGAAGCGGGGTTTCCAACGTGGTAAGGCCGTTGACTCAATATCATGGCCAGATACTCCAGATGTTGAGGCAGAGGAAGAGAAGGCTCCAAGCAAAATACCATGAGCCCACACTCATGGTAAGCATCCGGAAGCTTGTCCCGGCGCTGAAGAAGGTCGAAACCCGAGCCTACCGGAGTTGACCAGCCCTCCAAACAGCAGAGGAGGCGGAAGCCTGCACCTGAGCGGCCAAGAGGAAGGCAGGGAGAGTTCTCTGGGGAAACAAACCTGCTATGCCACGGCGGGATAGCCACACTGCATCATAAGCAGGAATACTTGCAGTCTAGGCTGAATTCGACGAGCACCCTGGAAGATGGATGGAATGGAAACTGAAAGTACCCGTCCTTCCGATCCAGGGTTTAAGGAGTCCTGTCGCCTCGTTACCAGTCTGATCGATTCTGCTGGTCTACGCTGGCCGAAGTTTGTTCGACAAACTTGATCACGGCTGAGAGGTCGACTATGGACATCCCCTCTCAGATCCTTCCTTACAAGAAAGGATCGACTGAGGGGGCCGGGGGTGAAGCCGTCGATGATCCTAAGGAAGACCTTCGCCTAAGGTATGGATCATTCTGCCCAACCGGGCAACTCTACTGACGCTATGGCACAGAGATTCAGAGACACTGAATTCGCTGACAGAGACGGCAGGCGCGGTATCCTTGGCTAATCACAGAGATTGTGCGGGAATGGGCATCGGGAAGCTGTCATTCGGATGAGTAACCTTAAGCATCCTCCCAGCGAAAAACCTGCAATCCTAGAGTTCGTGAACTCCTTTTAGGACTATGCCCCCCCGGGGGAGTCTCCCGTGCCATCTGTTCCTGACAGGAGGAAACTGCAATTGGACACCTTGTCCCAGTTGTCGTAGCCGATAACTTAGGCCGACGTGGTTAAAAGAAAAGGGCGCTGGAGCCCTGCAGAGTCTGGAAGAAAGCGCCTTGGAGGAGTGAAACCGGAAGTCGATTTACTCCGCACAGCAGCTGTCTAAGTCTCTGTCCTTGGGCACAAACAAACTCTTCTCAAGGATGGAAGGGTGTCTGAGGTCGTCGACCTCCACAGATGAGACACCCGAAGGAAGCCCTCAGTCAGCGCGTCCAGATGGTACAACATCGAGCTTGTCTGCAAGTTAGATACTTAACGACGAAAGGCCAAGGTGCCTGAGCTCGAGAGGAGGAAAGTACCCTTGATCTTCCTGTAGCTTCCTTGAACCAAACCTCGGGCCGTAACCGAGGAGGGAAAGAACCTGGTAAGCTCCCAGAGGAAGAAGTAAGCAGTCACCCCTTGTCCGATGGAGAAATCTCGAACGGAAAGCCCCCCCCGCCAAAAATCCTTCCAGGGAATTATTATTATTATTATTATTATTATTACTTACTAAGCTACAACCCTAGTTGGAAAAGCAGTATGCTATAAGCCCAGGGGCTCCAACAGGGAAAATAGCTCAGTGCGGAAAGGAAAAAAGGAAAATAAAATATTCTAAGAAGAGTAACAACAATAAATATCTCCTTTACAAACTATAAAAACTTTAACAAAACAAGAGGAAGAGAAATAAGATAGGAGAGTGTGCTCGAGTGTACCCTCAAGCAAGAGAACTCTAACCCAAGACAGTGAAAGGCCATGGTACAGAGGCTATGGCACTACCCAAGACTAGAGAACAGTGGTTTGATTTTGGAGTGTCCTTCTCCTAGAAGAGCTGCTTACCATAGCTAAAGAGTCTCTCCTACCCTTACCAAGAGGAAAGTGGCACTGAACAAGTACAGTGCAGTAACCCCTTGGGTGATGAAGAATTGTTTGGTAATCTGTGTTGTCAGGTGTATGAGGATAGAGGAGAATATGTAAAGAATATGCCAGACTATTCAGTGTGTATGTAGGCAAAGGGAAAATGAACCGTAACCAGAGAGGAGGATCCAATGTAGACTGTCTGGCCAGTCAAAAGACCCCATAACTCTCTAGCGGTAGTGCTAACCCAGGTTCAGGAATAGAGGAGTGTTGCTCAGATCTCCCTTAAGTTTCTCCTATTCTTGCAAGTGCCATGCTCTGTGTTTACGGGGTGAGGCCGTGTTCTGGAAATACGCTCCAGAAGAACTCGCCAGGCTGGTCATGCTGCGAAAACTTCATTGGGAATCGTGGTCGCAATTGCCCTGGAGCTGGCGCGACGGAAATTCCTGGTGGTCGGCGAGCGATAACCCATAGACGAGCAATGGATACTGCAAGAAATAAGCCGACATTTGTGCGAAGAAACACTGTAGGTTCGCGCGACGGAACACCATCCGTCTGCGCGATGGAAAAAACCGTTGGTTCGCGCGTGGGCGAACATTGGAGAGCATGAGCGTAGACGTGCAGGCACGTGGGCGTGTGGGCGCGCAGGCGAGTGGTCGCGCGGTTGCACGGGCGAGCGGTCGCGCGGGCGAGCGGTCGTGAGGGTGGGCAGGTGGATGAGAGCGAGTCCGAGGCGGCGAACGCAAGCGTTAGCGCGATGGCGAGGAAACGCGCTGCCGCGTGGGCGAGGAGGACCGCTGGCGATATGGATCAACAAGCGATCGGTGGTGAGCTGGTGAGCGCTAACGCGCAGGTTGGCGATGGCGCGTTGTGTTATGCTGACGCGATGGTCGAGCAGTATGCGCAGGTGAGCGATCGTGCGTTGGCGAGCAGTATGCGAAGGTGAGCGATCGCGAGCAGTGATCAGCATGCGCCGGATCGCGCGATGGTGATCAGTATGCGCAGGGTCGCGTGATGGTGATCAGCATGCCAGGGTCGCGCGATGGCGATCAGCATGCGCAGGTTGGTGGTCGCGCGATGGCGAACAGCATCTGCAGGTGGGCGATCGCGTGATGGCGAACAGCATACGCAGTTGAGGGTCGCGCGATGGTGATCAGCATGCGCAGGGTTGAGCGATGGTGATCAGCATCCGCAGGTGTGCGGTCGCGCGATGGCGATCAGCATCCGCTGTTGAGGGTCGTGCGATGGCGATCAGCATCCGCAGTTGAGGGTCGCGCGATGGCGATCAGCATCCGCAGGTGAGGGTCGCGCGATGGCGATCAGCATCCGCAGTTGAGGGTCGCGCGATGGCGATCAGCATCCGCAGTTGAGGGTCGCGCGATGGCGATCAGCATCCGCAGTTGAGGGTCGCGCGATGGCGATCAGCATCCGCAGTTGAGGGTCGCGCGATGGCGATCAGCATCCGCAGTTGAGGGTCGCGCGATGGCGATCAGCATCCGAAGTTGAGGGTCGCGCGATGGCGATCAGCATCCGCAGTTGAGGGTAGCGCGATGGCGATCAGCATGCGCAGGTGAGCAAGTAGCTGGCGAACCATGTTCCTTCAGAAGTGTTGGAGAACGTTGGCGTGCCGGCTGTAACACACGTGGGCGATCCGGAGATCGCTGGCGAGCTGATGATCGCTGGCGGGCTGATGATCGCTGACGAGCTGATGATCGCTGGCGAGCTGATGATCGCTGACGAGCTGATGATCGCTGACGAGCAGAAGGCTACACGTGGAAGCCTGCGCAAAGAAGAAGAGTCCTTGACCCCAACCTGAACTGAAGTTCTAGATCGCGAGGGCGAACGTGGGCGCACAGGGCGCGTAACAGGAACCAACAGGAACCACAGGGAAGATCATCTTGAAAGCGCTGACGAACAGGAGAGCGCTGATGAGCAGAAGGGCGCGCAGGGAAACCCTGACACGCAAGGGAAGAACCCCCGTGGGGGCAACCCTTTGCCCCGAAGGGATCGTTGTCCGCCGGGAGACTGATGTCCGTCGGAAGACCGCTGTCCGTCGGGAAGACCGTTGTCCGTCGGGAAGACCGTTGCCCGTCGGAAGACGAGATCAGACTGCTGTCCATCTGCACCAAGGCGGAAGATCGAGAAAAAGGAGTTGTAGGCTGCAAACGGAGATCCAAAAAGGCGCCTCAAGCACCCTTATAGGGAGATGAGAGGCCCTTACGACGAGGCGGACGGTGGGCCTTGCGGCGAGGGAGGCCAACAGCAACAGCAACAGAAGAAAACCTCCGAAGAGGAGTCTCTATGAGTGTACTCTCTCGCGAACGAAAGAGAAACACTTCGTGGAAGAGACTGGTCAGCCAGTGACCTAAAAGGAGCAATCCTCCGAAGAGGAGCTCCTGCAGTTGCCCAGCCCCTTGAGCGAAACTGCAGGTGCGACCACTCAGCACCAAGAGCATAGTCGCACGAAAAAAAAAGGCAAGAGAAGAACCCCCCAAAAGGGGAAAAACTCAAGCCTGGACAGGAAAATCTTCCCTCGGAAGGAAAGTTATCCGCCCAAGGAGGCAAGCCTCCTGAGTGTTCTAAAATGAACTGGAGAGCTGTCCGTCGTCACGGGAGTACTACCAGTAGAAGGAGACACGCCCCTGACGAAAATACAAGGGGGGAGGCAGCAACAGCCGAATCCCCAGGACTCAACCAGACAGCTCACACCGTTGCTATATTACAGAAACGAACTAGATCGGTAACTGTAAAAAAAAAATAAAAAAAATAATATTAGTACACATTCATTCCCCCGGGAAGGCTCCGAAGAGGAATCCCGAGGGAAAGGAACAAGAATTACACAACAGGCACGTGCCCTCACAACCACTTACACTCGCTGAAGGAGAGCTGTAACCAAAACAGAATTATAACAATTATAATTATGTAACTATGTAATTATGTAATTTAAAAATGAATGAACACTAAAGAAAGAACGAAAACTCCGAAAGGAATCGTTCTACAAGCTGAAAAACAAAAAACAACTACAATTAGATTCATAACTAATTGAGACAAATGTACGGCGTAGCAACCCCCCACACGGAAAGGAAGCTAGGCTACAAGGCCGTAGTAACACGTAGTAAAAGGGTGAACGACCTCAAGAGAGAGAGAGAGAGAGAGAAAGACTTAAGTCAAACTCGATCGCCACCCATAAAAATACGCCGTGCTGGCCTAACTGCCGAGGCCTCCACGTAGATATCGTACACTACACACACAAATCTGAAAAGGAAACTTACTCATTTCTATACTCAAATATATATACAAACATGAAAACATGTTTACATATATATTGAGTACAGTAAATGAAAAGTAAGCGATTAAGTAAAGACAAAACAAACAATGGCTGCCAAGCGAGGACCAAGACAGAGACGTCTGTCACAGTCCGAGCCAAAAGTGAAAGTGAGTATTCACCTGTGTGTGAGGGGGAGGAGGGGTAGCTAGCTACCACTCCCCTACCCCCCCGCTAACTAGCGCGGGGGTAATACACCCTCGTTAAATTCTAATGGCTCGCCATTTCAGCTACGCTAAAAGTAATACCCTTTGTAAATAGCGTGGTTTGTATTTCGGTTACGGAACAACTAGGAATTGGAGAAGGGTCAGCCATTTTGAAAAGTCAAAGAAAGTCCAAAAAACAATCCAAAGTCATCAACAATTAAATCTATCCAAAAAAGAGTTCAAGAGTTTAAGTTGAAGATAAAACACCTGCACTGCGAAAGCTCAAACCAAAAAGAAGTACTTCACCAAGACTGTTGAAAAACTCCAGGTTAACAGCGAGTAATGGAACACCTTGTCGATCAGACCGACAGAGAAGAACTGGAGCTGTTTACATGTATATGCGGTATCTGGCCGATAGTTGGCGCTGGTGGGCACACCCGCAACCTTCATAGCAATCGCTCGCGAGTTTTTGTGTTTTTCTGTCGAGCCGCCGGAGACGTCAGCTATTATATATTCACCGGCTAAGTTAAATATTTAAAATGTGATTCACAATTGAAAGCACAATGCCACAGTACTGATTGACAAGACTTTCAAGTAGTGAGTGAATATCTATGAATTTTTTTTTGCAGTAAATCATAACCAAGCCTGTAGATTGATGAACAATTTTCTAAACCATGTTTATGATATACCAAAAGAGTATTCTTGAAATACTATACACAGAAGATGAACTCTCCCACATATTTTAGTTTATCTGTATGAAAAAAAAAAAAAATACCAACTTCATTTATGAAATAATGTAATCGAATTCTCAGGCTCATAGCCAACTGCATACTGTATGAATATATACTGTGAAATGTTGGGTAAAATTATGGTATGGTGCAATATCTCTAATGAATAAAATAATAGTTTTAACTGGTTGTATTAATAGATGATTTGAACAATTCAGATAATAAATACCTAGCAAAAATATTCTTCTTTTAATTACAGACACTTTAAATCATAGCAGACACTACTTAGGAGAAATATCTATAAAGGGAATTAAATACAAGGATCTGACCTAAACTTAGATTCCCCACTTAACTTAACCTATCCTTAACATAAAATGCCTATTTTGCCATAGTTCTATTTTAGGCACAATAGTGGCATTATTCACTTATACTTTTATTCCCTTGTTACTTGCTGTAATCACTTTTAACTGTTATATACCAAAGTAAAATTGCAGAGTAGTTATGAACACTGCATGAAAGAAACTAAGCTTCCTTATCTACGCAATAGTAAAGTATTACATTATAAATTAAAAATCTCTCGGTCAGGTTAAGTCTTCAGGGCAAAGTTCCTTCTACCTATTCTTGGTTGGACCAATACATATAGGTTAGGTTATACTTTATAAAGGAAACTTGTTTAGGATGTAGTTTGGTTGAAATAGGCCTAATGATTAAAAAACAGAGTAGTGTTCAATATTGCATAAGTATTTGGAATAAGCAGCCTATATGGTTCATTTGTTTAACTTTTAGCCAATATGTCAGTTAAAAAGACAAATATGTTATATCTTGCATTGCTACAATTCCATCCGATTACATCAAGTTCAACTAAACCAGCTTATGGTCTAAGGTAAATGGGGTATGAAAGTAACCTGAAAATAAGCCAACCAAGGTTACATTTAGCGGAGCCGGAGCCTTTGTATATCAGCGGCCAGTTATTCGCGCGTTCATTAAAAATGGACATCGGTATTATTATAGTGTATTACAGGGCAATAAAACATAAAGGTGGCCGCTATCATACATACACCCACATTTAGCATTGGCATTACTCCAAGTTATGACAGGCTGTTTTAATACCTGAGCTTGAGGAGTTAATGTCCGATTGAGAAATTTCAACGTTCAAGTGATTAACACATGGAAGAAAAACCTGGAAATGTCAAAATCTGACGACGTTCTGCAATCAAAATTCAAGAGAAGCTTGGGTTACATGAAGGATATTTCGCTTCTTAATGAGATTTGCTATAACCTTGGAGTATCTAAAATTAATCGCGAATGGTAGTATTATTTAGAATCGTGTTATAAATATATATTCGAAATCTCCCTACATTTATCGAGGTGGCATATAAAAACGAAATTTGAATCGTCAAAATCAACTTCACCTCTTAAGACCGCGTACCCTACGATGCTTTATTACGTAAACAATGTGGCAGTGGTGCCACATTTTGTCTGTACAAAATCTGAGAATCTGCTGAATAAAATCTGTAGAAAACTGTAGTTACTACTAAGATTACATCTGGGGAAAAATCCATTCCTTACCAATATATTTGCCCACTTTAGTACAACATATGGATACTACAATTAAACAAAATACTGTTGACAATGTCGCTTTAATAATCCAATACATGTTGGAATATTGTGAGAGTTTGTGGATTATTCTTGGTTAAAAAAAAATGTAGATTTGGTTAATTTTATACTTTTTAGAACTTTTCTTAAAATCTTAATTCTCTTCAGCAAAAATCTGTATATTTGGCTTATTCTGAGAGGAAAATATGAGAATCTGAGATATTGAAAAAAAATATGTAGATGTGGTAACAATGCATTATTATACAATATCATAACAACAGATATGTGATTGTTTTAGAAATCATGACACTGCATCAAAATAATATTTTGTGGTTTTAGAAACCACGCTAATGAATCTAATCAATATTTTGGCATTTAAGGATCCATGGCACTAAACCCAATTAATATCTTGGCCTTATATTAACCATGGCAGTGAATCATTTTAATATTTTGGCATTCGAATTAGCTTTGCTATTATACTATCAATATAAGATAGTGCAGCGTGTAGTTTTATTCATAATTATTTTCTTTTTAGTAGCGATAACAGTAAGTGCATCCTACACATGTATGGATTTATGCTACGTTTAGAAAATTTTAGAAAATATTTTTTTTTCTATTTTGGTCATTATTTCGATGGACATCAGATTGTGACAAGAATTTTACATTATCTGACAAAATGTTCTTGGTATCACGTTTTATACAATGATTTTATGATATCGTGTGATTTACAATGCCTAAGTCTAACAGTATGCTAAATACATTTATTGAACATAATTCGAATGCTTGTTTCATCATCAAGGCAGTTAGTTCACTGAACTCCATCAAGTTGTTTACTGCAGCGGAATAGCTGATAGCGAATTTATATTATAGGCTATCTTTTGTAATTAAATTTATATCATCAACTAGGTACAAAGTTTTGGTAATTATTAACACGGCCAATGTTCGTAAAAAATAATAATTCTATTTTTTTCTGTAAATAGATCAAATTAGTCTTGATGCTGATAAAACTTGTTATCATCCTCAAGCTTATCATTAATTGACTTTGAACCGACAAGAACATTTCAAATAGTTGTTATGACAGCATTGTGATGTGGCGTGTTGAGACTGACTTGATATTTTTTTCTGCCGTGTGTGACAGGCGAACACGTAATCAATTAAACCAATAAATTTACACTTAACTCGTAAATATTCTGGATTTTGGAATCGTGTTTGCACTCACACTGAGATTGAAGAATGTGGAAATTGAATAAAAGCACGCAACAATTTAGAGACTAATGGATCATCCTATACCGAGAAAGAAAAATCAAGAAACGAAACTCCCACTATATTTCAAAACATCAAAACCTGGAGAAAATTCTGCGTGAGTAATTAAGATTAGGATGTGTTCAATATAGCCTACCCATCTTCGCCAAGGCTTTGCTGTGTGCTCTTTTTGAGTTGAGGTTATAATATAATCTAAGAAAGAAATCTTTGATGCAAGACTCGGTATGATTATAAGTAAAGAGCAACTGCATTAACATTGTCACTAATAGTACCACGTAAACAATATTAGGCCTACAGTTTATTAGGCAGGAAAATTAACTTTTAATCTCGACCTAATGATAATTATCTGAATCGTTTTGCTTAACATTTCTATGTAATCCAGATGAAAGAGAAAATAATCATAAAAATACAATCCCAATTCTTTGAGGACGAAAGGGTATAAAAATATGTTGGGAAAAGCAGATGCAAATAAAATGAAGCAGTAGGTTTGATGTAAGAATTTTAGTTGTGAAATACGAGTTATTAGGTTTTTACTAAAAGTCGTGATATTGAACATTATTGTTACGATACTGATTTAAATTTGAGAGAAAGTAATAAAATGTCTATGGAATTGCTCATCCAATCAAAACCGAAATCAGTCACGTCGTGATTAAATAGAGTAGATGCTCATATATAATTTAGTGTTTTTTTTTCTGGCACAGCTGTCTCCAACATGGAAATTAGTCTCAATAAGAATAAAAACTAATTCTCTCTCTCTCTCTCTCTCTCTCTCTCTCTCTCTCTCTCTCTCTCTCTCTCTCTCTCTCTCTCTCTCTCTCTCTCTCTCTCTCAATACTATCTTATCAGGAAAGAAATTCTTTATCATCGATATGGGGTAAGTATTCGTTGGGGTTTATCTGCTTAAAGAATCTTTAGGAGATCATAGTTCCTAACCATTTAAATGATTCCACCTCATTAATCCTTTTTCTTTTCAATGATATTATATTTTCCTCTTCTACTGCAGATTCTGTTCTCATCATCTCCGTCTTTCTTCTATTTATCTTGAGCCCAACCTCATGTGACATTTCATGCATTCTAGTAAGCAAGCTTTGCAAGTCCTGTTGCTTTTTGTTAATAAGGACAGCGTCATCCACATACTCTAGGTCCACTAATTTCCCGTTACCAACCCAGTCTAATCCTTCTCCGCCATCCCCAATTGTTCTATGCATTACAAAATCCATGAAGAGGATAAACAACATGGGTGACAACACATTAATTTGGAGTACTCTGCTGTTCACTGAAAATTAATTTGATAGAACGCCAGTAAGATTAACTTTGCACTTGCTATGCTCATGAACAGACTTAATCAAATTTCCATATTTAATAAGAACTCCATAATAACGCAGACCCTCCACAAAATTGGCCGGTGCACACTATCAAAGGCTTTTTCATAGCCCACAAATGCCATCAAAAGGGGATTTCTATATTCTACACATTGCTGTAGAACATTTCCTATAATGAAAAAATTGGTCAGTACAACATCTGCCTTTTCTGAATCCTGCTTGTTCATCTTTCAACTTTTCATCATTCTTTCTCTCCAGTTTCTTTAGAATGAGAATGCTATATATTTTCATGACAACTGACGTAAGTGTGATGCCTCTGTAATTTTTGCAATCAGTCAGGTCTCCCTTTTTCGTGTCATTTTCACCAACACTCCTAGCTCCCATTCATCAGGTTTTGCCTCTTCACGCCACATTCTACAAAATAATCTTGTAAGTATTCTGGGAGTCACTTCATTTTCGGCCAATATAATCTCAGCAGTTATTCCATCATATCCAGGGGCTTTTTATCTCTTGAAGTTTTTTAATGATAGTTTCGACTTCAAACACACTGAAGTCCTTCATGGGCACATCAAAGTCTTCCTCAGCTTCAGGTATATCAATTGAATTATTCCCTTCATATCTCATATTCATGACCTCACTAAAGTGTTCCATCCAACGTTGCATTTCTTCTTCTTTTGTTGTTATAACAAACCCATCTCTCCTTTTGATGGGTATATGCTTCATCTTTTTTGCCCCAAGAGAGATTTCATTAATAATTCTATGAGCAATTCTTACACCATAACCCCTCCCTGAATTCATAGCTTTGTCAGCCTCATCTGGCTTTCTGTCTAAATATTCTCTCCAGTCATTCCTAGCTTTTCTTTTGACCTCACTATCAATACTGGAATACTTATCATGCTCTACCTTGTAATTTTCATTACTTCCTCGAAAACTTTCAACAATCAATTTCTGTCTTTGTTTCCTATTTATGGTATCCTGAGTATCATTTGATATCTATGGCTTTCTCCTTGTAACTGCATGTCCCAAAACTTCACTACCAACTGACTGATATATGGTCTTAATTTCACACCAATCTTCATTAATTGTCTGATCTTCGTCTCTTAGTCTCTAAGACTGTTAATTGATTTCTTCATCTTCATTCAATTGCAAATGATTCTCTGTGCTCATCTTCTAGAAGCTTAGTTGTATCAACCCTAGGTATTCTAGTGACATTCATGTTGGGTGCTTTCACTTTTAATTTCAGTGTGACAATGAGGAGCTGGTGATCACTACTGTACCAATATCTGCACCTCTATAGCTTCTTACATTTATTAGACTTCCTTCTCTTTTTAATTAATGGCTATGTGATCTATCTGTTTTTTTGTAAATCCCACACGGTGAAGTCCATGTATATTGATAGGGGTATCCCTTCTCGTGTGCTAAGGTACCGAGTGAAGATCAAACCGTGGTTCAATGATGATTGTAGACGTGCTTATTTGGAGAAGCAGGAGGCCTATCACCTTTGGAAGGGTAACAGATCAGATTTGACCTGGAACAACTATACTCAGCTTCGAGCTTTTGCTCAGAGAGTTTATGCCTCAACTGAAACGGAGTACAATTTAACCATAAAAGAAACCCTTTCTGGTACAACTCAGGAACATAAATGGTGGTCTACCCTTACATCTGCACTCTTTGGTGTAGATGCAACAGTTCCTCCTTTACTTAAACCAGATGGCTCAGTCACTCACTGTCCAAAGGAAAAGGCAACCCTTTTGCCTGATGTTTTTGACAGTAAACAGAGTAAAGAAAAACTTGAACTTCCTCATTCCTGTTTTCCTGAGGCTAAACTAACTAGTTTAGCTTTTTGATCTCGTGAGATTAAAGCTCTGTCAATGGACCTTGATGCTTATGGAGGTGTAGACCCAAATGATATTTTTCTTTTGTTTTTTTATAAAGACAGCAGATTTCTTAGCTCCAAAGTTATCTGTTATTTTGCCCAAGTTAGCAAGAAGAAGAGCTTTTAGCACTTGTTGGAAAATTGGTAATGTTACTCCACTATGTAAATGTGTTTGTGGTAGCTCAAGTCCCACTGATTACCACCCAATTTCCATAACTCCCATATTATCTAAAGTTTTTGAACGTCTTCTGGCAAAACGTCTTAATAGGTTTGCTGAAGGTAATCATCTACTCCCTAGTTTGCAATTTGGTTTTCGTAAAGGCCTTGGAGCATGTGATGCCCTTATTACAATCTCCAATGCTGTACAGAAATCCCTTGATTGTGATCAGGAAGTTCGTATGATTGGCCTTGATTTCAGTGCGGCCTTTGACCGTGTTAATCATGAGGCCCTTGTTTTCAAACTCAAACAGTTGGGAGTGGGTGGGTCGTTTCTTAGCATTACTATTGATTTTTTAAGTATTACATCTCAAAGAGTTGTTGTGGATGGGCACCATAGTGAGTATAGGAATGTGATATCTGGTGTTCCACAGGGTAGTGTTCTTGGCCCATTACTTTTCATACTATATACACATGACATGTGGTTTGGCCTAGAAAACAAACTTGTTGCATATGCAGATGATGCTACTCTTTTTGCATCAATTCCATCCCCTGAATGTAGATTTGGGGTGGGTGAATCCCTTAAAAGAGATTTAGCTAAAATTAGTGCATGGTGCAAATTATGGGGTATGAAGTTAAATCCGAACAAAACTCAAAGTATGATTGTAAGTAGGTCAAGGACGGTGGCTCCTCAACATCCGGATCTCAGTATTGATAATGTTTTTTTAAATTTGTATGACTCTTTTAAAATTTCAGGTGTGATTCTCGACAGCAAATTTACTTTTGAGAAACACATTAGGTCTGTGTCTTCTTCAATTGCACAAAAAATTGGCTTATTGAGAAAGTCTTTCAAGATTTTCAGTGATCAATCTATTCTGAAGAAGTGTTTTAATTCTTTCATTCTACCTTGTTTTGAGTATTGTTCTCCTGTCTGGTGTTCAGCTGCTGATTCTCATCTTAATTTGTTGGGCAGAAACTTACGGTCTATTAAATTTCTTATTCCTGATCTAGATATTAATCTTTGGCACCGTCGTTCAATTAGTTCATTATGCAGGTTGCATAAGATTTTTCATAACTCTGACCATCCTTTACATTCAGATCTCCCTGGACAACTATCCTGTTCGTAATACTAGGCAGGCAGTTAATTCTAATAGCCAGGCCTTCTCCATCATGAGGCTCAATACTACACAGTATTCTAGAAGTTTTATTGCAGCTGTTACCAAGTTTTGGAATGATCTTCCTAATCGATAGTTAAATCAGTAGAACTTCAAAAGTTCAAAGTTGGAGCAAATGTTTTTTTGGTGACCAGGCTGACATGAGTCTTTTTATTGTTTATATATGACATATTTGTTTTTGACGTTGTTAATAGTTTATATAGGACATATCTGTTTTGACGCTGTTACTGTTTTTAGAATGATATATTGTTAATTTATTCTCATCATTTATTTATTTCCTTATTTCCTTTCCTCACGGGGCTATTTTTCCCTGTTGGAGCCCTTGGGCTTATAGCATCTTGCTTTTCCAACTAGGGTTGTAGCTTGGCTCGTAATAATAATAATAATAATATATGTGGATTTCCCTGTGCTGGAAAAGAGTACTTCTAATAACAAGATTGTTTGTTGAACAAAACTTATAAAATGTGTTAAATTTTCATTTGCAACTTCGCCAAGACCCTCAGCACCCATCGCATTTTCTATACCTTGATTATCCCTTCCAACTTTAGCATTGAAGTCACCAATTACACTCACATTTCTCCATAATATTCATATTTCCTGTCTTAAGGGGAATCATTTGTTGGTGCATAGCAAACTATAATACTCATATTGCACAGCTTTGATTTAAACTTTGCAAGTAATAATCTACTATTTATAACTCTCCATTCCGTTAATGCCTTTTCTGCTCTTGTTGTCAATATCATTCCTACCTCTTCTTTTCCAACTCCATATGCTCTTCCAAGAGTATATATATATATATATATATATATATATAATATATATATATATATATATATAAATATATATATATATATATATATATATATATATATATATAAATATATATATATATATATATATATATATATATATATATATATATATATATATATTGCCTTAGTCTAAGATATCTTTACCAAAACCTTACAACGTGTTTCACTTAGGGCCTAGATACCCAAGCTGTATATAATAAATTAATTCTCTACTTGCTGTAACTTCCCAACCTGATTCATGGTTCTAACATTCCAATTACCAATTTTAGATTTTTCTTTATTTTACTTATAAACTGGGAGAATCTTAGCACCCCGCTACGCCCGAAACTGGGGGCCATTCTCTCATTTTCTCTCTCCATAGACAGACTAAATCCAGAGAGGATTCATTGGCTAAATTCACCAAAGGATAGCCACTTCCTTGTGATGTGCAGGGCCTATCTAACCAAGGCAAGTGACCCTTGCCGGTCCATACTGATCCCAGTAAAATCATCCGCCAGGCATCGAGAGAAGAGGCTGAAGAGACATAATGTCTACCGCCTTAAACCCAATCCGTCACCCCATTGCCAGTGACTTCATTGAGATTTACGGGGGCATTTCCTCCACATCCAAAGTTCTCGTTACTCCACCAGATATGATTCATTGCACATAGATGGAAAAATATGAATATCAAATTAGAGGATAGGTTTGTATAATTTTACTTTAAAGATAATACTGTTTGATTCTTTTCAATACACACAAATTTTTTAGCTGGTTATTATTTTTAGTATTTTACACATTATTGGGTTGTTAATACTTTTAATAATTTGAGTCTAATAACAAAATATGTTGCTTAGTATTAACAATAATTGGTTGAAACAGAAAGGTTTAAAGGCTACTCATGAATGGCAGAGGCAAGGGACAGTGAAAATGCCCTAGCTAGCAGGGCAACGCCTGGAGACTGATCATATATACATATGGTCAGCGCCCAAGCCTCCTCTCCACCCAAGCTAGGATCAGGGAGGACCGGGCCATGGTTGATGGTAACTCAACAGGTAGACCCAAACCCCACATCCTTAACTCACAAGGATGGTGAGTTATAGACACTATAAGAAACTATTGATCTTGAGTGGGCTCGAACTCCAGTCCGGCGATCACCAGGCAGGGACGTTCCTGATATTTGAATTCACTGTCGTAAGAATGGCCAAAGGATGCAATCGATATTTTGCTCACAGAAGAGTGGCAATATATCGAAATGTCATGCACTAACCGCAGGCCTATATTACAGTGTCCCGGGCCCCCCAAAAGAAATATAATTGACCGTATCTACTCTATTGCACTATGTATTAAAGGAATAACCAAAATATGTTACTCCATCTCTCATTTAAATTCAATGAATCAAATTCGTTGATCTAATTTTATTTGATTTTTCTTCTTGGGTCATTTGTTATCCTAGTCCTAATTTCTTTACTTTAGTTAATCTATCTAAGCTTACATGTGTTCTAAAGGTGATCCAGACGTTCCTAGAAAAAGAAGTCTTTGATAAAGTAGTATCAAGATGTTTCTAAGACTTAATGTAGTTATTTTCAACTATCAACTAATTGTTGATATTTTAAAATGAGTGTTGTAAGATAAGTGATATGAAGAATTTTCTCTCTCTCC
>NC_090746.1:56756101-56808601 GCF_036898095.1 Palaemon carinicauda
AAACAGCCTTCTTGAAAATGGAAATGTGTTCTAAGGGACGTTCCAAAGAACTCAGAAGGGTGAAAGCAAGCCTGTCCTTTCAGATCAAACCATTTTGGGCAAATATCTCTTTACTAAGTATGTCAACCTTTACTATATAAACCTAACAGAGTTGGAGCTTGAAATAGGTGGTTTACAGGAACAAGTTACGGGCATCAGAATTGGAAATTTTACTCTCTGATCTATTCTTTAGAAACACAATAACCCACATTAGCTAGTCGACAAATTGGGAAAACTACGATATCAGAAAAGCAAGATAAGAAGATTTTTTTGTGGTTTGGAGTGTATTACCAGACAACTACAAAAATACCCAGAAGTTTGCACTTGGGGTTCTCACCATTGTCAGATCCACTTATTTGTGAGAACAAATTTTTTCAAGCTTGAATCTCATAAAAAGGAAAATTAAGAACTACATTACACAATGAGAGCTTGAGATCTTGCTTAAAGCTAAAAACTACTTTTTACTGTATAAACATTGATTAGCTCTCTAAGGAATCACTTGAGCATATCTCCCATTAATTAGATTTATGTATATAAATCTAGGATTAAATTGTATTTTAATTTTCAATAATGAATTTTCTTTTGAATATATAGGGGTAGGCTATAAAATTAATTTTACAATATAATATATTTATATATCTATCTATTTGTATATATATATATATATATATATATATATATATATATATACATGTATATATATGTATACATATACATATATATATATACACATATATATATATATATATATATATATATATATATATATATATATACACACACACATGTATATATATATATATATATGTATATATATGTATATATATATATATATATATATATATATATACTGTACATATATATATATATATATATATATATATATATATATATATATATATATATATTTATATCATGGCACATTAGTTAGAATTATGTAGGCAAAGGTATAACGAATGCAAGTATCCTCTCAATAATGATAAAAGAAATAAAATGCTAGATACCGTTGAAAAATCTTTTGTAAATATTGACCAATGTTATAGAAATACAGCATAAGATGAGTAGACAAAATAATAAGTTATTAAAGACATAAGATTAAAGACTCCATTCGTATCTTGTAATCTATCTTTTGTGAATTCATTTAAATTGAATATAAAAATTAATACATGCTCGTAATTTCCAGGTTCCTGATGAATCTTCCAGTGCAAATCCAGCTGGCCTCGCCAGCCTTCCATGAATGGATCTCCCGCCGCAAAGAAAGTGTAAGACCTTGGCTGGTCTTTGTCAATACTCACAATTTCAAGGTAATTTGTATGAGAGTTGAACTTCATAGTGAATGCAATTGTTTACTTACAATTTAAGGTAATTTGAATGAGATAATTTAACCTGAAAGTCAGTGTAATGATATTCTCACAATTTTAAGGCAATTTGTACGAGTTGAACTTGATAATGAATGTAATTGTTTCCTTACAATTTTTAGGTAATTTGTATGAGAGAAATTAACTCGAAAGTCAATGTAATGATGTTCTCTCAATTTTAAGGTACCTTGTATGAGAGAATTTAATTTGAAAGTCAATGTAATTGTTTAGCCTACTCACAATTTTAAGGCAATTCATATGAGAAAATTTAACTTGAAAGTCAATGTAATTGTTTACTCTTAATTTTAAGGTAATTTGAATGAGAGAATTTAACTTGAAAGTCAATGTAATGATGTTCTCATAATTTTAAGGTAACTTGTATGAGAGAAGTTAATTTGAAAGTCAATGTAATTTTTTACTCACAAATTCAAGGTAATTTGTATGAGAGTTTAACTTGAAAGTCAATGTAATGATGTTTTTCACAATTTTAAGGTAATTTGTATGAGTTGAACTTGATAGATAATGTAATTGTTTTGCAATTTTAAGGTAATTTATATGAGAGAATTTGACTTGAAAGTCGATGTATTTGTTTACTCACAATTTTAAAGGTAATTTGTAGGAGAGAATTTAACTTGAAAGTCAATGTATTTGTTTACTCACAATTTTAAAGGTAATTTGTATGAAAAAAATTTAACTTGAAAGTCAACGTATTTGTTTACTCACAATTTTAAGATAATTTGCATGAGAAAATTTAACTTGAAAGTCAATGTAATTGTTTACTCACAATTCTAAGGTAATTTGTATGAGAGTTGAACTTGTTAGCTAATGTAATTGTTTGGTCACAATTTTAAGGTAATTTCTATGAGAGAGTTGAACTAATTAGTCAATGTAATGAAATTCTCACAATTTTAAGGTAATTTGTATGAGAATTGAACTTGATAGTGAATATAATTATTCACTTACGATTTTAAGGTAATTTGTATGAGAGAATTTAACTTGAAAGTCAATGTATTTGTTTACTCACAATTTTAAAGGTAATTTGTAGGAGAAAATTTAACTTGAAAATCAATGTAATTGTTAACTCACAATTTTAATGTGATTTGTATGAGAGTTTAGCTTGACAGTCAACAGGATATAATGATATAATAATCTAAAAGTATTTCCTTTGCTAACGTTCAATCAATTTACTTGAGAATTAGGTTCACGGGATGATTTTAAATTATTTCCTTTGTTAGTGTTAAATCAATGTTATAATGTTAAGGTAACTAATTTGGGGATTAGAATAATTAGCCATATTATATGACGTTATGATATCAAGATAATTCATATGGGAATTGAGGTAGTTATTAGTTAACTTTACATATGATTTCTAGGTATCGTATTTGAAAATTGCGTAAATTTACACAAGTCCATATCTTACATTTTTTCTGTAATTTTCCAAGACGTTTTATGCAAATTAACTTCCCGATAGTACAGTTTCCATACTTTTTACAGTTTTTATGGGCAGAATTCCCTTAATTATTCTTCCAATAATCAACAAAATTTTCTTCGAAATAATTTAAATTTCTGTGACGTCATTTCCTATTGACTAGCGATTGACGGATACATGAAAATTTATCTTCATGGGTTAATGGATGATACAAGATATAATTGAATAATAGATTGAAGTAGGAAATTTCCATTCCATTTTCAGTTTAATCCAAATTTCACGTATTAAGATTAAAATCGCTGTTTTTTTTTTTTTTTTTTTTTTTTTTTTTTTTTTTTTTTTTTTTTTTTTTTTTTTTTAACCACACTTATGAATGATCATATGCTTCTATCTTTGTCAGTTTTATCTTGAATGACTAAGTTACAATAAAATTCCGTGAAAAAATGTTTTATTTTTGTCTGTATTTTTTCGGTAATCAATGTGACGGGAAATATAAAATTCTATAAATATTCATATTTTTTCCAGATTCCCCAAAGCTTTCAGAGATGGACGAAGCGGGTAGTGAAAAATGTTGACCATTATCAGTCCAATTATATGTTTATCTTCATCGGCCTCATCATATATTGTTTGTAAGTTGGTTAAATCCTAGACAGTTTTAAGCTATACTCTTATGATACCATTTCCTCTAAAGACCAAGTATCTATCTATCTATATATATATATATATATATATATATATATATATATATATACATATATATATATATATACAAATATATATATGCGTATATATACATACACACACATATATACATACATATATATATATATATATATATATATATATATATATATATATATTGCGGTCACGCTAAGCTCTCTCCATCCTCAAAGTTGGGTGAGAAGCAGTGGCCATACCCTTGTGAGCGAGGGTTACGTGTGTGTATCTATCTATCTATATATATATATATATATATATATATATATATATATATATATATATATACATATATATATACACACATATATATATGCGTATATATACATATATATACACACACACACACACACATATATATATATATATATATATATATATATATATATATATATATATATATATATACTGTATATTGCGGTCACGCTAAGCTCTCTCCATTCTTAAAGTTGGGTGAGACGCAGTGGTCATACCCTTGTGAGCGAGGGTTACGTGTGTGTGCTTTTCTAAATATTTAGCGGCCCTTTTTGACGGGTCGCCTGCACTAGTATTTCTATAAAGCAATTTCCAGAAACAATCCTAATACTTGCTTTATCTTTTTCCAGGATAACCTCCCCGCTGCTATTCTTTGCCGCGTTTCTGTCTCTCTCCCTTTGCTATTTCCTGGCGCTGAGAAACGCTGAGAAGAAAATCCTCATAGGGGGTCAGGAAGTAGCACTGGGTCACCAGTTCGCCGCTGTCGGGGTTCTCTCGTTGCCTGTATTTTATATGGCGGGTGCTGGGGCTGTTCTCTTCTGGGTAATTGGTAAGTAATTCTTCTGATTCTTTTTGCTAATATTAAGTAACGGAAAGATTTTGTAATTCCCTGGTATAACTGAAAACAGTAAATAGTTTTACTTTTCTTAATGGATTATGTCTTCGTGAAAGAACGGGCTTAAGAAAAGGGACAATTTGTATTTGACATTCCGGAAATGCAGTCTGAAAATATTTGTATTACATATTCCTAGTTTTGATTGCACGATTAAAACGAGTGATTGCATGTGGAAATATTTCAAACTGTTGCTGTAAAGTAGGTCATGATACACAAAAAAATATTGGTAAACATTATTAATAACAAGGTTCATGTTGTTATTTTTTTTTTTTTTTGTTAGAGAAACGTACCACATCATTTACCCGAGCCGTAATATCGCAGGTGTTACCTATAGGGATTCGAAAAAGGTTTCTATTGGTCACTATGCAAAGTGGTTTTAATTATAATTTGCATATTACCATATTATGCATCAATCATAATGTAAACGGTTCTCTTCATAATTAATCCATCACAATGATTATCTAATATCCTGAAATTGAAATATATTGTAGCAAGAATTAGTTTATAATTATTCTGTTGCTTAGTGTTAGTTGGTGGGAATATACTGTAGATCCTGGGTATGACGCACTATGTAGAATAATGTATTTGACTTTCATCACAAGTATCTGTGATTACAGATAAAATTTAAAAGCAAACTATTATAAATCTAAATCTTGCATTTGTAAAGAACTTTTTAACGGAAATATTTGGGAAAATAGGGTGGGTGGGGAGAGGTAGAAACGAGACGTCATTATAAATTTGCTTAATTCAGGTGGAGTAAAACAGTGGCATCATTTGAGTTCATATGTAATCATCTTAAGAGGTGTTGTCTTCGAATCTTAAACGTCATTAAGACAGTACAGTGTATATTAATTGTGAACGTAAAATAACATGTCCAATAACCACTCCCACCTACGCACATATACAGGCACACACACACAAATATATATATATATATATATATATATATATATATATATATATATGTGTGTGTGTGTGTGTGTGTGTGTGTGTGTGTGTGTGTGTATTCATGTAAATATGCGCATACAGACATACGCAATTTAAGAATATTATCTCACATTCACGAGCTAGCAGACCTTTATCCATGGGTGTTACTGGTCTTAAGATATTTTGATTTTTTTTTATGCATAACCTCTCATAATTATATTCTATTCATTTACTAATTTCATTTCCACACTGGGCTATTTTTTCCTGTTGGAGTCCTCGGGCTTGTAACATTCAACTTTTTCTAACTAGGGTTGTAGCTTCGCTAGTAATAATAATAATAATAATAATAATAATAATAATAATAATAATAATAATAAGAAGAAGAAGAAGAAGAAGAAGAAGAAATATGATGAGTATCATCAATTAACGAATGCTGATTATTTTTCAGGGGCCACTTTCTTCGTCATAGCAATCCACGCTTCTTTCTATAACATTGATAGTATCCTTGGCTCCGACGAGGAACCCTTCCAAACTTTCGAACATCCCATAGAAGAGGTAAGAGAAATTCAAGTTAGTTTAAGCTTAAAAGGATGTAATGACTGTTTTAAGCTTAAGCTAAAAGATTGGCAAAAAGGAAGGTTTATAATAAAAATAATTTAACTGTAAATATCTAGCATAATTACAGCTTGAAATATAATACAATTATTACATCTACATCATCTTCTAACGATATTAATAGACGGAAAACTTTCAATGCCCAGATTGCATGACCGTAACTTCTTTCTAAAGTGATGAAGAGAGTTTCTTCTTAAAGGTCAAAGTATTCTTTTATGAGATACATTGATTTATAATTCATTTGTAATCATCAAGCAGAGAATAAGGAATTACCGAATTCCAAAATTAATTCGCTTAAAATTTCCAAATTATTCATGATATATGTTGTTGTTCATACAAGCATTGTATAAACATTTGTTGGCATTTTTTTTATATCGATCCATTCTTCACAAATCCATATTTGGGAATTTTATTACGTAGAATCTTGATTATGATTTAATAGCATTTTAGATTCCCTCCGTAAGCTTGTTAATAAAATATGTTAAAGATGATATTAGCAACAACAACAACATTAACGATTATAATGATGATAATAATAAAAATAACAATAATAAAAACAGTAATATTAATAACAATAATATTGATAACTATTCAGTCATTATGAGGTAACATTATATCATAGCCTACATCAATATGCCAATTTAGTCTCTTTACGTTCCGAGTAATAGACTTTAGCCCCGTTCCCCCTCCCCCCTAAAGAAAAAAATTCAAATTCGTGATATTTTTCTACCCATACATATATGAACGTGAAGGTATGAAAATCACCACAGAGATTTAATATAAAAATATCAATAAGATGTTTGAAATATCATTACATTGTTATTTTTTCAATCACTTTCAGGTCTAGGCGTAATTGAACTGATGGATGAACGTTCTTCATTTGTCAGTGAACGCCGCAGATACGAGCTGTGAAAATGATTTCTTGTGAGAGTTTAATTTCATAACAAACCTCGTTTGAATGAGATGTTTTCTGTTCATGATATAATTTAGTATTTATGTGAGCCCTCTAGTGGAATTAGTTTAAGGATAAACATTTAATATTGATAAAGACGATATTCTCTTATTAACCTCTAAAGCAACAGATTTTTTTTAATACCGAATTTAGAGGAAAGAACATTTTGCTAATTTGCTTATTCTAGAAAAAACTTATGAAGAATAATCATATTACACTCTGGGTGTATGTATTTATTTCATTAAGAGATTCTAATTATCTTTCTCCATACCTCATATACTGAAAGTTTTATTTTTAAATGTAGTGAACATTTTCAATGTCCTTGTACTTATATCAGTTACGAAAAGGATTTCTATAACTGGATCTAGATATAAAGGTAAAGAGAGCTGTTGAAAGAAAGCCTTTTTTTTTTTTTTTTTTTTTTTTTTTTTTTTTAACTCCAACTTCTGTGGGTACTTGGGAAGCAACAACAATTCTGTTTTCTTTGTTAATTGATATCGTATAAATGCCATTATGTCTTTCTTTACTTTAAGACTATTTTCACTTGCTGATGACTATATGGCCTTTATTTTCCCATTTTTATATTCGTTGATGAAGGCATATCCTGTCATTTACACAAACATGTGTACCAGATCAAGATAGTTAAAATATTAAGAAAGCCAGATCCTTAATCACACTTAGTGTTGAATGTACTCATTATGAACTGCGGTAAAAGTAAAGGTGCGTTGACACTTGAGGTAAGTTGACACCTACACGCTTTTTCGAACGACGTGGCGCAAACCCCCCAAAATGTGCCAATGTTGTGACGTGAATACACGAGGTCTTTCGATATGGTACGTGGTTGTTTTGCGATGTCTTGCTAGGTGGATGCGGTATTTCCTTGCGAGGTGTCACGGGATGAGGCGAGGTGTTTACGCACTCTTGCGACGTAATTACGCAGCGTTGCGAGATATCTCCGAAGTGTCACGAAGTGTCACATTAAAAGTTCCCAAGCTGCCAGTGCTCGAAGTCTGGGGAAGTTTAAAAAGCAATGTGCCCAAACTGTATAACTGAACACAAGCACAGACATATGAAACAATTAAAAGAAAAACAACACGGCACTATCCTATTGAACAAATCAAAATAAAGCTGGTAATATGCAATTTACAAACAGCTCGCCAACCATCATAAGCTGTGCACAAGAATCTCCGATGCCTCAAGAAATAAGCAAGAACATAGCATTCGAGTGTGATTACAATTTCCCATTGCTTTACCCTTGCTTTTCCATTTACTTTGTATTTTCCCTTAAATTATCTATCTATCTATCTATCTATCTATCTATCTATATACACACACACACACATATATATATATATATATATATATATATATATATATATATTTTACTTCTTTTGAGGTTTCATGGAACGTAAATATCTGGTAGTAAGTTTAAAACGAATATTAATACATTATTTCGAAAGGAGGTTTATAAGAGTTAGCACGCAAAATAACAGAATGATTAATACACGATTAACACTTGAAACTGAATATTCCCTTATACTAGTGGCATACAAGTCTTACAAACGCTTTTAGGCGTAAGTGTCAACGCACCTTAAGATTGATGCGTAAGTATAAAATATCAAGAAAACTCAACTCGATGCATATCGGGTACTATCGCTCTATTTCTGAAGTATGTGAGGTGGGGGAGGGGTAGACCGGTTGTGTGGAAAGTGGCTGGAGCTAATGGGTTTGGGGCTATGACTGATTGTCCTGAGATACGGTCCGGTCAATCTGTGTGTGTGTGATGGGGGAGTTAATAAGGACAGTAGAAAGGTCTCAGGAAGATGAAGAAATCTGTTAACCATTCCAGATCAAAGGCCTGAAGAATCAACAGAGGAACTGACCTGGAAACATGAGTTGAAAGACAAGAGGAAAATCAAAGTTAGTCTAGAAGTGGAGTATCTGGCAGAGCCCAATTCATCGGAGAGAGCTAGTCCTTGAAAAACGCTCGCATAAGAATAAAAACTTTGTATAACGGAAAACTATACGAAAGCACAAGCAATTTTGCTCGAGAAAGTATAATTTTCTTTTTATTTGTTGAATAGTGACCGCAGAGAGATATTGGAGGTCATTCCTTATATATTGTAAAATACTTTATTCAATAAACTAGAGGATTTTAATATTTCATTTTTATATGTATTTTTGGGTGATTTCTTGTTGGAAATGTCCAACATTATGTTGAATGTGTTTATTGTCCCTTCATAAACAAATGATCATTTCAGAAAAGTGGCCCCAGCAGGTACCCTTACTTTCTCAGCATATTTTTGGATGGATGAGGTTGCACGCCACTAACTTCGGTCAACTGTCGAGTATCTGACTATCTGGTATATTCATCCTTTTGACTGTAAAGTTCAGATTCTAAAGATGTTGCTTGAAACAAACTGGCTGACTGGCAACTGAGACATTATCTTGGATTTATTCTGTTTTACAACAAATAGTTTGTTGTGCTATGTAAAGCATACTGACGAGCCGAGAGAAGGTTGTGATTCAAAGGCAGGATGAAAGCAACTGAGTAACTTTATCACAGAACACTTGCCTTTATAAACAAAAACTCAATGAAACAGGAAATTTCCTGTTCAACCGACACCGCACCGGTTAACAGTTAACGGCGAGAAAAACAGACATGTTATTTCAGGTTCAATGCAACAGAAAATTTCCTGTTCAACCGACGCCGCACCGGTTAACAGTTAACTGTGAGAAAAATAGACATGATATTTCAGGTCCTTGTCAGAGCGAGGGGAGAGTGAAGATACAAGTATAATATATACACAAAATGAAATATCGTTACTATGTACGATCGTGTGACACATGGTTGGTACATCGCTCTCCCCCTAAAAATGACATACTGTACATGTTAAATAGGGCGCCCTGATCTAGGGAGGCGAACTGTAGGCGGGTCATCTGGTAGGAGCTAAGCAGGTTTTAGACAATCAATGGAGACCCAGTCTTCTTTACCACGAATGTTTAGTAGGAATGCTTTTGGAATGCGTCAGATCACAAGGAAAGGGCCCGTGTAAGGGGGCGTCAGCAGTTACTTGCTAGTGTCGTTGCGTAGGAAGACGTGCGTTGCAGAGTGCAAGTCTGTCGGTATGTGGTGCTTCGCTGGGGGCTTGTAAGTCTGGCAGCATGGAGTAAATTTTCCCACGATGTGACGTATGTGCTTGAGATCGTCGGAGGAGGTTGCAGAAGGAAAAAAATCGGCAGGGACGACCAATGGGTCGCCATACATCATTTCAGCTGCTGAGACGTCGAGGGCGTCTTTAGGAGTGGTCCTTAGTCCCAGGAGGACCCAGGGAAGCTGAGTAAACTAGTTGGAATCCTTGCAGTGGGACATTAAAGCTGCTTTGAGGGTGCGATGAAAACGTTCAACCATTCCATTGGCAGCGGGGTTGTAGGCAGTTGTCTGATGTATGGTGATGCCCAGGAGATTCGCTAATGATGTCCACAATTGAGAGGTGAAAGTGGTATCCCTGTCAGAAGTAATATGCTCAGGGATACCAAATCTTGCAATCCATCCTGAGAGTAAGGCAGATGTACATGAGGCGGACGTTGCAGTTTCCATGGGTATGGCTTCAGGCCAACGAGGGGAGCGGTCGATGATGGTAAACAGGTAATGATGTCCTTGTGATGTGGGTAGGGGGCCCACAAAGTCGACGTGAATGTGTGCGAAACAACGCTGAAGTTGAGGAAAGGTGCCCACTCCTGAATCCGTGTGTCGATGTACTTTGGAAGTTTGGCAAGAAGTACAGGCGTGGACCCAATCCTTAGCATCCTTAGAAATGCCGTGCCAAATGAACTTCGTCTTCAGCAGCTGAGCAGTAGAACGGCACGAGGGATGTGAAAGGCCGTGAATGAAATCAAACACCTGCCGGCGCATGGGAGCAGGAATCCAAGGTCGTGGTCTACCAGTACTGACGTCACAGAGGAGGGTGGTGTTGGAGTCTTCGAGGACGAAGTCTTTCCAACAGAGGGACATGCAGGATGTCCTACATGCTTGATACTCTGGATCCTGTCGTTGGGCTTCAGCCAAGGCGTTGTAATCCAATCCCAGCTGAACGGCAGCCAACGTGTTTCTTGACAGGCTATCGGCAACGGGATTCATTTTCCCAGGGACGTATTGAAGGGTGCAATTGTATTCAGCCACGGCGGAGAGATGTCGGCATTGACGGGTGGACCAGGCGTCAGACTGTCGAGTGAAGGTGTGCACCAGAGGCATGTGGTCTGTACGAATGACGAAGGGTGTACCTTCTAAGATATGGCGAAAGTGACGGACAGTCGAGTGCACCGCCAGCAATTCGCGATCGAAGGTAGAATAACCCGATTCTGCCTTGGACAGTTTTCTGCTGAAGTAGGCCAATGAGCGGGGCGAGCCGTTGACCACCTGCTCGAGAACTGCACCAATAGCGACGTCGCTGGCATCGGTGGAGAGAAGGAGAGGAGCATGTGGGATAGGAAAAGTGAGAGCTGCAGCAGTTGATAGGGCCTTCTTTGCATTGCAGAAGGCTGCTTCTTGAAGGGGACCCCACTTCAGGTCCTTTGGCTTGCCCTTGAGGGAGGCATAGAAGGGAGCAAGAGTGGTGGAAATGGCTGGCAAAAAACGGTGATAATAGTTGATCATGCCCAAGAATTTCTGCAGAGCTTTGACGGTCGAGGGTGCGGGGAAATCTTGAACGGCTGCTACCTTCTCAGGGAGGGGATGGACTCCTTCAGGAGTGATGCGGTGCTCTAAGAACGACACTTCGTTGGCGCCAAAGGTACACATGTCGTACCAGACTACAAGGCCATTTTGTTGCAGGCGGTCGAGCACGATGTGCAGGTGACGGAAGTGTTCCTCTTTTGAGGAGGAGAACACAAGTATGTCGTCCGCATAACATACACAGAAGGGGAGGTCCCCTATGATGCCATGAGATGTTGAAACATGGCCCCAGCATTACGAAGGCCACAACAAGAGTAATTGAAGGTGTATGTACCAAACGGAGTGGTGATGATGGTCTTGGGGGATGACTTCTGAGTTCATAGGCACCTGATAATACCCCTTCAGGAGGTCGAGCGTGGAGAAAACCTTCGCTTTGTGCAGGTAGGAGGTCACGCCGGCGATTGTTGGGAGGGGGTAGTGATCCGGTTCTGTTTGCATGTTCAGGCGCCTGTAATCCCTGCATGGACGGAGGGAGCCGTCTTTCTTCAGAATGATGTGTAAGGGTGACGATCATGGGCTGGAGGCCTTTTGGCAAAGGCCCATTTCTTCCATTTCGGCGAACATCTGTTTGACAGCTGCCAATTGTTCCGGTGCCAGATGTCTGAATTTTGGGAAGACTGGGGGTCCCGTCGTCTTGATATGGTGATAAATACTGTGCTTGGCAGGAGCTGTGGGGGTTTGGCGAAGTTCTGGATGGAAAACTTCCGGGTACGACGTGAGAAGGTGAGCGTAGGCATCCATGAGTGCGCTGATGTGGAGAACGAGGTTGGAGGGGGCGGGTTGAAGAGGTGTCGACAAGTAAGAGTCTGCCTTGACCAATCGTCGGTGGGCGACATCGACCAGAAGGTGGAAATGAGAGAGGAAATCCGTACCAAGGATTGGCTATGTGACGTCAGCAACGAGAAACTTCCAATTAAATTTACCATTTCCAAACGATAATGTGAGGTTCTCATAACCGTAGGTGGGTATCGCAGATACGTTGGCAGCTACCAAGCAGACGTCGGCAGACATAGACAGACAACGTCGTGTCCTGAAGAGTTCCCTTGGTAAAAGAGAACGACAAGCACCCGTGTCTACCAAAAATCGCACGCCTGTTCCTGCATCATGTAAAAAGAAAAGATTAGAAACACGGGAGGCCATCGCCACGAGCGATGGCCTACTTACATGTTTTTTGGCCACTGACAATCCTCGGCACATTTCTTCGTGGTTGCCCCGAATCTGTAGTGGTAGTAGCAAAACTGCGGGGATGGGAGGTAGTAAGTGGCTGTAGAAGTCGTTGGTTGGGGCTCGAGCGAGTGGTGGGTGGTGGGTGGCTTTGTCGCCGCTTCGACATTCACGTCAGCTTCGGTTGATGTTGAATAGGCGTCCTCTTCGTCAGAAGTGGAGGCGTTGATGGAGGTCTTGAAGTGGCTGTCCATAAGGGCGTCGGCTTTGGTCATCAAGTCCTTTATGAGTAAACTATCGACATTGGGTATGGCAGCACCTACAGGTTCAGGTAAACGGCGTATCCAAAGGGCACGAAGTAGGTTCACCTCACGAGGAGAGCCATCAGTGGCAGGTTGCAGGCGAGCGATACTGGTCATTTCCCTGAGGGTGAGCAAAGCCCTTTGGTCCCCCAACAGTTGTTGAGAGACCTGAAAAAGCTTTGCTATACGGGCGGCTGACGACATCGAGTACTGCTGCAGAAGGTATGTTTTGAGGACGTCATACACTATTGGGGTGTCTCCTTGTTCACAAAGCCAGTCGGATATTTCCGGGAAGGTGTCCTCGGGTATCGCCGCGAGAACATAAATCTGCTTCGGTGGTTGAGCAAGTCATGCCCTTGATGCGAAAGTGGACTTCTGCGCGCTGAAACCAAGCAAATACCTCTCCGCTGGCGAATGATGAAAGTTTCAATGGGGCAACGGTAGCGCCAACTTCCGTGGAGTCTGCCATAGTACCAACGACGGAGGGGCGAGGCGGGGTGGAAGGCGGGAGGAGCGAGTTGACTTCCGGGGTCACCAATGTGACGAGCCGAGAGAAAGTTGTGACCCAAAGGCAGGATGAAAGCAACTGAATAACTTTATTACAGAACACTCCCTTTTATATACAAAAACTCAATGCAACAGGAAATTTCCTGTTCAAACGACACAGCACCGGTTAACAGTTAACTGTGAGAAAAACAGACATGTTATTTCAGGTTCAATGCAACAGGAAATTTCCTGTTCAACCGACGCCGCACCGGTTAAAGGTTAACTGCGAGAAAAACAGACATGTTATTTCAGGTCCTTGTTAGAGTGAGGGGAGAGCGAAGATACAAGCATAATATATAGACAAAATGAAATGTCGTTACTATGTACAATCGTGTGACACACGGTTGGTACAATACATTCAAGTTAGAGATGTGAGATCTTCCCAGACTGTACCATCCTGTATGTAATAATAGGTATGCAATATATTCTATCACTCTGCCTTCTCTAACAAGAGCCTGAATACTCCACAGTATTCTTGAAGTTTTATTCCAGCTACGATCTGATTGTGGAATGATCTTCCTAATCCAAGCACTTGAATCGTTGGAACGTCAAAAGTTAAACTTTCCAACTTTCATACTGAACAGGCTGAGACACAGTCAGTCTCTCTTCAGAGTTTATGTATGACAAATCTATTTTAATGTCTTACTGATCTTAAGGCATTTTATATTTTTTACTCACTAATTCTATTATTTCACTTATTTCCTTTCCCCATTGGTTTATTTTTTTCCTGTTGGAGCCCTTGGGCATATAGCCTCCTGCTTTTCCAACTACACCTTAGCTAATAATAATAATAATAATAATAATAATAATAATAATAATGATAATAATAATAATAATAATAATAATAATAATAATAATAATAATAATAGGCCTATGCTTTCTGTGGCAGTTATTAATTACATAAAGAATTTTCCACTGAATATACATGAACAAATCACGTATATATACACCAGAACATTATGGAATAAAACATCTACGGGCCAACCAAGGGAAAGGCCCGTGCCAACAACAAGTGTTGGCTTTAATACCCCAACAACAACAAGGAATAAAACATCCATGAATACGTGGCTTATTATTCCATTGTCAATAAGAATATTATCTCTCGATATGTAAAACGTGTCATTTATCGACAGATTGTCAGATACAGCTCGCATGGCAGTTTCAAACAGCAAATAGGAGTAATTTCCTCACCTCCTATTCCTTTCAAAATGACAGAATCTCCTGTGAGAGACTGTTCCACCATCGGGTGTAGGCCGTCACTACACTATGATTACATCCCGTGTTGTGCAATATCTTGACCGGGATCAATTAATAAAAAAATGACACTTTAAGACTGTAGGAAATAAATCAAATTTACACTTACTTATATGTAACTGTCACTCTTACATCCTTAGGGCTCACACAAGGTTACCGAACGGTTAAGCAAGAATAAATGCACTTTGTTGTTTTACTAAGTCACACAGTGCCAGGCACAAATAAATTAATAAGTTTCAATATAAATTGTACTCACATATACACAGTACACTGCACTTCTTTCAACTTAAACCAGAGAAATTCAAATGTTTGAACACACACCATACACATTTGAGAGAAAGCACTATGTACTTATGGGAGGAAACAGTATGCACGTTTGATTGATTGATTGATTTAAAGTTTTCAGGCATCCTGACATCTAAGGTCATTGACGCCGGTAACATTTAATTTTTGTATACAAAAATAAAAAATAAAATAAAATAATAAATAAAAGAGTATTCAATTAAAATCCTAAAAGTTGAATGTCATAAAAGTTAAATAGTTTTCAGAAGACCTGCTTCTGAAATAAATCTAAAAATGCCACTTGCATAGTAGGACACATCATTTCCAAGAATTTTGGCAAGGATGAACCTGCCACCCTCACCAAACCACTATGCACGTTGTAGAGGAAATACATAGTGGCTGGATAGATGCTGGAGAGAGAACTGTCCATTATTAAATCAATTGTTAAACCATCTTCTTCTGCTGCTTTGACTCTTTTCATGCCTTTTAATACTTTCTTTACTTTTCCTACTATTACGTTTGGTACCAGCTTAGGTGTTTCATTATTTCTATGGGTGAAGTTATTTCTTATACACTATTGTATAGCATTGTATAGAAATCCTCTGCCATTTTCATCACTCCAATTCAATTGTGGATAACATATCAATTTTCAACCTTTGAAGCAAACATCTGTTGGCGGTCTGTTCCAAATGTTCGTTTCAGTTTTATGCTTTTTCCTTTCTTTAGTGTTTCCTCAGTTTTGTTCTTATTGTGTTTACGAATATCTTGGGCTTTTAGTTTTTTTTGTATTGTTTGGATAGTTCTACTAATTCTGTTTCATCTCTCTTGGATTATACCCTCATATTCAATCTTTTCTTTATTAGAGTTTTGGTCTTTTCTGATAGTTTTCCTTGATCTTGTGTTAGAACTTTTCCATCTATCTCTTGTGCTGATTTCAATACAAATTTTGCTAAATTACTGTTCTTTTCTTCTTTGCTTGCTTCCAATTCATCGTGTAACTGGGAGTACCTAATTTGTATTGCTAAACTAAACTCATCAGATCTCTCCCTTATTACAGGAGTGTTTATTTCCTTTTTGTAAATTATTTTTTTCTCGTTCTTTCCTTAGATCTAAACAAAATTTGCTTCTCATCATTCTATGATTACTTGATTTTAACTTGCTTAACACTGTTACACCTTTAACTAAATTGACTTTCTCATCGAGAGTAAAATCTATTTAATTTTTCTTTTCTCCATTTGGGCCTATCCATGTCCATTTCTTATGTTGCTTTTCATAATGATTTTAAGATAAGTTTCTTTCAGAAAATTCTACAAGCATGTCTCCTTTGTCATTCTTTATGTCTACTCCAATTTATCTACTGCTGATTCTCCTCTCTTCTTTTGACCTGCTTTATCATTAAAATCACTCAAAACAATTGTAAATTGAGTCTTATGTTTTTTTCATAGATGTCTCCAGATCTTCATAAAAAGTTTCTAAATCATCCTCTGTATGGGATGTTTTTGGTGTATACGTTTGGATGATCTTCAGTTTATACTTCTTATTTAGTTTGATAATTAATTAATCCTGCAATTCTATCTCTAGTACTGCAAAATTTTTCTTTTACCAACAAGAATACCCACTTCATTTTTTTTCTTTTCATGTCCTCTGAAGCAAAATATATGGCCTTCTTATAATTCTATAAAGACTCCCCAGTTTTTCTAATTTCACTCAATCCTATTATATCTCAATTTATTTATTCTAGCTCTTTTAGTAACACAGCAAGATCTTCTTCCCTAGACAGGGCCCTGACGTTGTTTCTTGGAAGGTTCAGTTTTCAGAGATTTTTAGCATCCGCTCCAGTGGAATGTAGCTGCCCGCCATCTTGGGCAGTTGTTCTACTGCCGCTGGGGGCTGGGGCCTTGTGAAATACATTTCTGGGTGAAGGCAAGTTTTCATCCCACGTTAGCCACTGCAGATTGGTGATGTTGGGAGATTTTGGTCTGATCGCTCACAGCAAACCAATCAAGTATGTGTGGCCCTGTGTAGTATAGCTCTGCTTATCATTGCGATGCACAAACCCTTTCACCTCGTTAAGGTATCCCTACTCAGAATTCATATACACAATATACATATAAATTGAATACTCAAATAACCCGAGGGCTAATCATATAGTTTGTACTGTATATTAACGACTGATGTAAAATCATCATGAAACTTGTAATGCGAAGGTGAAGGTAAAGAATTTAGGAAACTCTGTAGGCCTTCTGTTATTCTTGGACTGCTGCGAGAAGTGACAATCATCATCATATTTTTGAAGCGTGTTTCTAGGACCAAATGAAATGTCTTATATCTTATATTATTCTTCTGCCCCTTTAAAACTAAACATACTTATTAGTAGTTATTGAAAATATTTTACTGATTAAAACGTAGAAGATGAAGTTCGTTTAGAAAGAAAATGTTCATCATTCAGGGTTAACAGTGATAGCCTGGTGGCAACGAAATGTAAATTGATAAATGGAGATTGGCATTCCAGAATTCTATTGCTTTAACTGACTTGTGTTACGTAATTTGGGCGTTCAATCCAAGGAGGTTCTTTCAACTGTTTAGTTTAAATATTGAATGTAAAATCAGATAACGTAGACAACAAAGTAAAAACAGAGGTGCTTAATAAAAGGAAATATCCATTTATGGTCCATTTGTGTTGTGGGGAAGAAATGTCATGAAAGTATTTTCAATAGAGCATAAGCAACTTCATGAACCTTGGATATTATTTTCAAGACGACATTTAAAGGTTTGAAGGCAACTCGTGAATGACAGAGGCTAGGGACAGGACAATACCCTAGAGACAGACCAAATATTCCTATGATCAGCACCCAAGCCATATCTCCATCAGGGATTGTCAGGCAGTGGCTGCTGATGATTCAGCAGATAGACCTATAGGCTCCCCCAAACTCTCCATCCTTTGCTCACAAGGATGGCGAGGTTGTAGACACTACTAGAAACTATATAGAAAGTCCAACAGATTGCCACACAGGGATGTTTCCAATAGACAGATAGATAGAAATTAACGAAATATAAACGATTCCACTTGAGACAAGAATGAAGAATATTCCTGACAATTTCTGGGTTGGTTTAAGCTTGGCTACACCGGGATAAACTAGTTTGTAAAAGCTCACATACTATCGTT
Organism: Palaemon carinicauda; assembly: GCF_036898095.1. Classification (NCBI taxonomy): domain Eukaryota; kingdom Metazoa; phylum Arthropoda; class Malacostraca; order Decapoda; family Palaemonidae; genus Palaemon; species Palaemon carinicauda. The sequence goes on from NC_090746.1 coordinate 56,774,459, forward strand.
CTTGAAAGAGAAACGAATTCTAAAAAAAATATATAACATGATAGAGAATAATAAGCATTGACTTGCTCCTCTGGTCTTCTTCTTCTTCTTCTTAGATTGTCCAGCACGTTTTGCTGGACACGGGCTTTTGCGTTGGCAGCCCGTCAGTGGGGGTTTGGGTGTGTTGCGTAGGGGACCTTTATTATTTGGTACACACACAGAAAAGGGATTTTTTCTTCATCATCTAGTAGTTGTCGTTGACGGCAGCAGCCCCTGTGGTCTGTCGGTCTCGGCAGTGGGGCCCATGGCAATATGCCGGCACCCAAGGGTGGAAAGGCGGCTCTGCCCCTAGAGCTTGGCCTTTCTGGGGAGGTCCTGTGAAGCAGGGCCTCTGTGTCAACTCTTATGCTTATATAATTCCCGTATGCCTGCCAAGGGACAGATAGTCGGGGCTGCATCTTCTTGGAGGCAAAGTAAGGGTCTGCTGCAGGTTGCTGTCTCTTTTCTCTTAATCAGGTGGGGGTCAGGCCCCTGGAGCCATGAGCGGAGAGGTATTCAGTCGTAGGGAAAGAGGTACAGTAGTAAGTCCCATGGGAGTAGGAGGTCATGGGAAGGAGTTGCTAGGGATTGAGTGGGAGGTAGAAGTTGGGAGGGCATAAAATATCCCTGGAGTGTTAGTTGAGTGGAAGAGATAGTGGTATAGAAGTAAGTCCCATGTGAGTTGAGGATCATGGGAAGGAAGATGAAAGTTGGTTAGTGATAGGCAGAAAATGGGAGCATACATTGCCCCTTTTATTTTTTTTTTCTTAATCATATATAACTTAAATTAGAGTGTCACCTCGGGGGTGGGGGTGGGGAGGGGGTTACGAGACGAGGAAGGCTCTGTATAGTTGGATATTATTCAGCACATGCTTGGTTACTATCTCTGCTGTCAGAGGTGGGGGGGGGGGTTATGGTTTGCCGGAGTAGGGTGGTATTTGGACAGGCGAGGAGGTAGTGTTCCAGCGGCTCCTCTCCGGATGGGTCTTCGCAGTATTGGCAGGGTCTGTCTTCATTCCTGGCAACCAGCCAACTACATCGATAGCCTAGCTGGAGACGATGGATTATGGTCGCTAGGCCCCTGCTGGTGTCCCTTGTGATGTCATGGGGATCCATTTCCGTCACGTCCGCATACCACCTGGCCGTCATGGAACTCCCCCCTGGCTGCCTCCCTTACTTCAGACTTGATCCTGGAAAAACAAGTGTTTGTTATTATCTTTTTAATTTGCTTGAGAGATTTACTCAGGGTTATGCCAACTGTTGTACACCTGAGTGTGTTGTTGGCTAGTCTGTCCGCTGCCTCATTTCCGTGTACCCCCAAATGGCTAGGAATCCAATTAAGGGTGACCCTGCGGTCTCTTTGTGCATGGATTTGTGCTGTTGCCCTGATGGTGGTGAGCAACAGCACGTTCTCTGACATTATGTTCTTTGATATGGCTTGAATGGCCCCCCCCTGGAGTCCGTGTGTACGGTTGTGTCCCCTTGCCTGCTCAACGAATCGGCTAGGGCCTTGGCTATAGCGACAAGTTCCGTTTGAAGTGTCGATGCATGGTCCAACACCCTCCAGCTGTCCACGTAGTTGTCCGAAAACACCGCAGCGGCTGTTGCCGGGATGTTGCGATCCACTGACCCATCTGTAAAATAGTTATTGTTAGCATTAGTAATATTGATAGCGTGAAGGGCTGCTTGTAGCATTACTTGGGGGGAGCAGAGGGCTTTGGAAGTGGGGAGGACAGTGAAATTAGTACAGATTGGGTCAGGGGCCCACGGGGCTGGGGGATTGAACAGTATGTGGACTTTATCTTGTCGTATAGCCAAGACTTCCTGCTGCACACACATTTTCCTGATCGCTTGGAGAAGGCGTCCCACATAGGTAGAGGGTGGGTCAAGATGTTCGTGCAGGTTGATTATACCTCGTAGCTTGTTACTAAGGGGGCAAACCCTCACAGTCTTCTTGGTTTTGCAGACTATTGAGCATAGCCTCAAGTCAATTCTGTCGGCCAGGGGCAGTAGGCGAGTCTCGGTCGGTAGCAGTTGCAGTCTTGTCCACATAGGGGCTCCCGCTATGAGCCTCATACTATTGTTTTGTATGACCTCCAAGGAGGACAGCAGCCCAGTGGAGAGGCTCGTGAGTGCGGGGGCAGCGTATTCTACCTGCGAGACAATTGCCTGCACATGAAATTTCCTCAGTAATAGGTGTGATGCTCCTTTGCTCAGGGTGGTGAGCCTTTTCATGGCCACGAACCGAGACGTGACCACTTGCCGAAGATGTTTAATCTGGCTAGCTGGGTTTAAATACCTGTTGTTGATAACCCCCAGGTATTTGTAGTTATTGACTCATTATATGGGGGTGTTATCCAAGATTAGATTGGGGGGTGGGTCAAAATCATGCTTTACAGCCATTGCTTTGGTTTTATTTGAATAGACTTTGAGGCCAACCTCCTTGCACCCTCCACTTATGATGTCGAGGGCTCTCTGCATGGCTCTGGGTTGTGTTGAATGGAGTGGGGGCATACGATGCAGATGTCGTCTGCATATATAAACATTTCTATGCCCCCGGGGAGTTCTAATGCAAACAGGTTCTCGATCAAGATGTTGAACAGGAAGGGGCTAAGGATGCCTCCTTGGGGTGTGCCATTTTCCAAGGGAAGGAAGGGGGAGGTGGCTCCTTCGATGGCCACCCTGGCCTAACTATTTTGGGTGTACTGCCTGACCCACGATAAGAGATGACACCGGACTCTCTTTTCTACCAGGGAGAAGAGTATAGCCTGGGCACTGGCCAGCTCATACGCCTTTTCAAGGTCCATAAAGACTACTAGAGCTTTCTTGTTATTGATTGCTGCCATGACATCGACGATGCACTCGTGCGTCCCTATGCCCTCCGTGAAGCCGTACAGTCTGGGGTGCAGGTGGCCGACTTTCCACTTTAGTCAGTTTAGGACCATTCTCTCTGCAACCTTTTCTGTACAGCTGATGAGGGCGATAGGTCTGTACGAGTTCTCTTCATTGGGTTTTGGGATGGGGTGAATATTCTGTTGGTTCCAGATTAGGGGTCTACATCTCTCAATATAGGTCTTATTAATGAGACGAGGTAGATGTCCTTCACTGGAACCCCCATGTTCTTTAGCATACTATAAGTGATACCGTTGATGCCAGGAGCAGTGTTCTTTGTTTTGGCCAGTGCCTTTTCCAGTTCCTCCCTTGTGAAAGGGATATCAGAGTCGTCTGGCATCCCACACGCTGCATTAACCATGGTGACTCTGATGGGGAGGAGCGCTTCCTGCCTCTGCCTGGTAGCAAGTGTGAGGTTACTTGATTTGGCACGGTCCGCAAACCCCTGTGCCAGTCTGAGTGCTTCCGCAGGAGGGTCTGGGTGGGCCGTTTGGTTTGAGCGTTTTTTTCCCACTACTTTGTTGGAAAAAAAATCCAGATCCTCCTGAGGGAGGTGAGGGTGTTTATCTCGGAGCACCAGTCCAGCCACTTTTGCTGCTTTACCTCGTTAGTAACTTCCACTGCATGGGCTGTGGTTTTGAGAAGTATTTGGTGCAGTTCTGCAGTCTTGTGGCGTCTGAGGAGTTTGCGGACTCTATTTATTCTCTTATTCATTTCTCTTATACGCGGGTCGTAGTACCAGGCATCCTTGTAGGTTGTCCTAGGGGTTTTTTTTACAGGCATGGAGCCACTAGCAGCCTTGTGCAGTTCTCCAATAAAGGTCTCTTGAAGCCGGTCTATGTTTTCGATGGGATCTGGGTCGTATTGGGCTGTCCAATTGGTCATATGGTTTTCGAACAGCTCCCATTTGGCAAGGTCCAGGTTCCATCTGCGCGGGGGCAGAGGTGGAGCCGGGAGTTTATCCATTTGGACCGAGAAATTAATTCCAAAGTGATCGCCTGCAAGGGCAGGGTGGAGGTCCCAAGTTGAGCCAGGCGCCAGGTTTTCGGAGACAAAGGTGAGATCTAACCTGCCTCTGGCTCTGTGAGTCGCCACACTTGTGTCATTGATTAGCTTTACCCCATCAAAGTCCTCAAGGAGGGCGGCTACGTGGGTCCCCGTAGGGTTCGTTGTTAGTGTGGAGTTTAGAAATGTATGGTGTGCATTAAAATCTCCTGTAATTACTGTGTTTTCGGTGTCAGCTGCTGCAAAGAGTAGTGTGGCGTCAATGTGTTTGTGTGGTGCTTTGTATATATTGTGAATGGTGAGTGTTGTGTCAACTAGTGTCATCTGTATACTGAGTGTTTCTGCTTCGAGGCAGTCTATGTTGTCTATGGCTTTGGAGGGTATTGTGTTTTTAACTAGTGTCATAATTCCTCGTGTTGTTTCTGTACGGTGTGATCTGTATACTTTGTAGTTTTTAAATGAGAAAGTTTGGTGTTCCGCAAGCAATGTCTCTTGTAGGAGTATAATGTCTGGGTTCTGTGTGCATGTCTGTGACTGTAAGAAAGCGTATTTGGGTCTGACACCTAGAATGTTCCATGATAGGAGTGTTAATTTGTACTGTGTTGTTTGTGTGAAGTGCGTGTTGTTCATGTCCGTGAAAGTGGGCTAGTTGGGTTTACACTTAGATTGGATAAAAATTGCCTAACGAGGCCCCAGATCACGCCAATCAACGCTCTGAGACTATTGTTATAAAACTGTGGGAGGAAGTCTTTGATAATGTCACAGATCTCGTCGGTTGTCTTGTTGAGAACATAATTTATCACTCCTTGCACTGCTATATACCACATACCTGACATTATATCTGTTCCTGGGTTTTTGTAGTTGTTGTTACTTCCCTGGGTAGTGCTGTTAGCCATGGGGAGGAACCTGGCATTCTCTGGCTTGTTTATCGGGACGGGCATGGGTACAAAGTGATTTATTGGGCCAAGTGACATAGTGGTATTGATTGGGGAGGGATTGGGGCTGGGGGATTGACTGTTCAGGGGTGTACTGCTCCCTTGGGGGTTTGTTTTGCACTGGGGGTTCACTGGGAGGGGGATTGTTGGAATCAACTGTTTGTTGGGTTTGAATTTGACTGTTACTGGGGGCATTGGGGGGGGGGTTGTTATTTATAGCTGTTCTTGTTGCGTAGGAAGTCTGAGGGACTTCCTCTGTGCGAGGTTGGCTCTCCTGAAGGGGGGGGGGGGAGAGGGGGGCGTCTTGAATTCCTGGGGGGCCTAGGGGCTCTTTGGGGTCTGGGTTTCATTGGAATCCCAGAGATCTTTTCCCGCACTTTGTCCACTTTTTCAAGCCTTGCAGGGCACCTGTCGTTCCAAGCGTGGTGGTCGCTGCCGCAGGCAGGGCACCTGTTATAGGTCACCTCATTCCTTCCCAGTTTATCTATACACAGTTTAGACTCGTGTCTGCCCGAGCAGATCCCGCAGATGTGAAATCGGGATCTGCATTTGATGGCTATGTGTTCATATTTATTGCACTTGAAACATCTAATTGGTTCTGGGATATAAGGCACTAATCGATGGGATCCCCAGATTCCCAGGTTAAGTGTCTCTGGGGGCTCCCCTCTGATCCAGCACTTTAGTTTATATGAATTTTCTTTCCCCTTGGTTTTAAACATTTCAGCTTTAATAATCGCAGGATGTTCTTCAATGATTTCCACCCCTAGATGGGGGGAGAAGCCACACAACACTTTGATAATATATGGTTCCACTGACTTTATCACTTCATATCTCTTGATGTCTTTGAGGATGTTTTCAGCTTCCTCATTTAGGGGGGAAACGATAATATCCCCTCCATGCATAACTCTTACTGATATTTGGATTCCAGGGTGTTTTTTCTCTGTGTCTTTCACGAGTGTGTAAGCACTTTTATTTGGGTCCTGTGGCTTAGGTATTTTAAACACCGTCTTATTTTGAGGGACAGGTTTGGGATCAATTGTTTTTGTTTTGTTTTTCTTCCCAACAGTTATAAAGCCATCTCCTTCCAATGACATATCCTTATGGCCTTCTATACTTTCACTGGTTACACTGTTTGTTCTTTCTCTGTCATTGCTCTCTATTCTTACACTGTTTACACTGGTTATTCTGCCATTACTATCATTGTATTCACTGCTTTTCACTTTCACTCTTACACTATTATCACTGTTGGCACCGTTATCTCCTGTACTATTTCCACTGAGGTCACTTCGTATCACGCTTTCACTGCTTTCACTGTACACATTTTCATTTTCCTTGGTCGTATCTTTCACTCTTACAGTGCTCTCTCTATTCACTCCGTCACTACTATCACTACTTGCACTCACACTACTATCACCTCTGGTCTCTCAAGTTTCATAATATCGAATAAGGAATTTAGTATATACTAAATATCCAAGGATTAATGAAGAGTATGTAAAGGCCGTGACAAGGGTTAATGAAGTATGCATAAGGGTTGTGACGAATATTGCAGTGTCTTGATAGAGTAATGAAGGTCTAGATTAGGAGTACTTGGGCGTAATTACTGTTCCTTGAATGGATAGACCAGAACGTCAAGTGCGAGTACGAGGATGGAGTTCACGGTATGTGTTGCTGGTGTGATGGGTAACACAGTATGCGATGACAGATTCACTGTATTCATTGTGTTAGGTTATCATTGCTAACCTTTATTGATATACATTGAGTATTTATAAATAGGCCTAGGCCTACATGATTTTTATTACAATTCTAGAAATCAATGCTTTGATAGTAATTTTCCACTGACATTCACTGGATATGATAGAACTGATACCATTGATGCAAGTATGATTACATATGCAATAAATTGTCTTGGTGACAAAAAAAATTACCTTCTATTTTTGTGGAGTGATTCGTGAGTAATGACAATAATTCGGCATGCTCGTTGATATAAATATACCGATTTATTACGTCATTATTCACGAGTCATCCCACAAAAATAGAACGCAAATGTAAACTCACGTGTTTTTTCGTCAAAAAGAAAATTCATAGCAGAAATAATCTTACTTGTATCAATGGCATAATATTCTATTATATCAGGGAAAATTACTACCTAAGCATTGGTTTCTAGAAATGCAATAAAAACCATGTACTACTTATAACTACTTTCTGTATACCAATAAAGATTAGAAATGATAACCTGATACAATACCATGGTTATGGTGGCCTATTGGAAATGTCCCTGCCAGACGATCTGCCGGATTAGGGTTTGAGTTCCACTCAAGCTCGATAGTTTCTGGTCGTGTTTGCAGCCTCACGGTCCTTGTGAGCTAAGGATGGGGCCGGGTTGGGGGGAGCCTATAGGTCTACCTGCTGAATCATCAGCAGTAATTATCTGGACTTCACTGGTCCTACCTTTGATGGAGAGGGAGCTTGGGCACTGATCATATGTGTATACGGCCAATCTTTAGGGCATTGTCACTGCCCCTTGCCTCTGCCATTCATGAATAGCCTTTAAACCTTAAACTGAGCTATTGTTAAAGTAATTCGTAGACTAAAACTTTACCAGCAGTAATGATCATACTTAGATGAATAGCCGTTGAATTTTTCCCGAGGTGAAATTTCAATTAGTTTTCAGAGCATCTGGTGATATTAATGGTTCCGTAAGGAAAACGAAAGTTGGATCCCATTAAGCCAAACGTCTGGATAGTGAGTTTTTAGAATTAATTCCTCCGTGTTTATTACGGTTTCTTTCGTCCAACTAAATTTCCTTATTGATTAATTGTTGCTTTGAGGTACTAAAATCCCTCTTATTTAGAGTATTCTGTTGGTTTCCGATGTGTCACAACACCATATCTGAAAGTTAATTTAGATAATACTTGAATGCTTCGTTTCATATGATATTTTGTCGGGTATGTTGTTTCAGATAAGTTGTATGTATAATTTATTATTTTACAATATTCATAACAAACATCCTAACTCTATTTTCTTATACACAAAGACACGTGCCTACATCATACATACATATGTATCTATTACACACATGCATATATATATATATATATATATATATATATATATATATATATATATATATATACACACACCTTTTTGATACTGGTCAAAACAGATATATTTTGTGCTTTCACACTGTACATTATCTTGGGTATAAAATTTCTGATATTCAAATATATTGTTGCTCTGTCAATATCGTACCCTCTCGCTCCAAATGGTTAATGTTGTTCGGAAACGCTCTTTGGCGCAAAAATAAAATAAATTATTATATGAGACCGGATGGAAACGTGATGAAGAGACTATTCAACTTGGAGAGAAGTTGATAATTTTTCTGGGATAAGAATAATTTGTTTCTGTGAACGTCAGCGGCCGATGCCTCACCATTCACATCCCGGTTTTGTGTGTGTATGCGTGTGTGTGTGCGTGTGTGTGTATGTGAGAGAGAGAGAGAGAGAGAGAGAGAGAGAGAGAGAGAGAGAGAGAGAGAGAGAGAGAGAGAGAGAGAAAGTTTTGTAATGAGCTTAGGTGTTTTGCTTCTGGGAGAAATGATTGATGATTAAACCCTGTATGCTAGTACCGTGGCGCATTTAATCAAGCTTTCACAAATCATCATAATCTTTAGTCGTAATGTTCTAACTATGAAGATGAATATTTTGAGTTAAATATCTAGAGCTAACATAAAAGTAATGCATTTATACATCATTGGAACATATAATTAGCTAAACATACTTTCATTTATGTTCCATCTATTAATCCCGGGCTTGGATGATTCTGTTTTCGATTGTATTCTTATTACTAAGGTTTATTCTTACCGCTTTGGTTAAGATATAAGAAGACAAAAGAAAGGCTTCTCGTCCACATAATTGATAGGCGTATTCTTTCTCGTGTGTTAAAATAACAGATCAAGGACAAGCCCCGGTTCGATGATTATTGTAGACGTGCATATTTGGTGAAACATGAGGTCTATTATCTTTGGAAGAGTCAATAAATCAGATTTGATTTGGAATACCTATACTCAACTGAAATCTCTTGCTCAGAAAGCTTTTGCCTCAACTGAAAATGAATAGAATTTGAACATAAAAGAAGTCCTTTCACGTACAACCCAGGAACAAGGATGGGGGGGGGGGGGGTTTACCCTTGAATGTACACCCCTTTTTAGAAATTTAAAATTTTCTCCCTTGCTTAAACCAGATGGCCATTTCACTCACTGCCCAAGGAAAAAGGGAACCCTTTTTGCTCAGGTTTTTGATAGAAAGCAGAGTAACTTTTTGGTCTCACAAAACTAAAGCACACTTACTTGAGTTCGATGTATAGATGTGGAGACTCTAAACCCAAATGATACTTTTCCTTTTTTTTCTATAAAGACGGGTGATTTCTTATCGTTCGTTAGCAAAAAGAGGTTAAATTTTTTCATTTCTTAGGTAATTGGCAATATTACCTTATTAGGTAAATGTGTTTGTGGTAGTGCCGACTACCTCCCATTTTCCATAACCTAAAGTTTTTTAACATCTTTTGGCAAAACGTCTAAATAGATATGCGCTTCTTAAAAGCTTCAATTTCGTATAGAAATCCCTAGATTATGGCCATAAAATTCGTACGAATGACCTTTATTTTTCTTCTGCCCTTGACCACGCAAATAATGAGACCCTTTTTTCCCAACTTAAACAGATAGGAGTAATTGGGTCTCTTTTAAGCCTCACTAATGAATTTTTAGATAATAGATTGTAAAGAGTAGTCGATGCACGAACCATGGTGACTATATGAATGTAATATCTGACGTTTCTCGAAGAAGTTTTCTCCGCCCATTACTTTGCATACTATATACACATGATACGTGGTTTGGCTTAAAAAAAGCTTGTTTTGTAGGTAGATAATACTTCTCTCTGTACAATGTACAAATTAATGGGGATGAAATTGATCCCTAACAAAATTCAAAGTATGATTATAAGTACGGAGAGGACAATGGTTCCCCAACATCCAAATCTTTGCATTGACAATCTCTCCTTGACTAAATACATTTAATTTTAAAATTCTAGATGTGATTCTTGACATTGGATTTTATTTTCAGAAACATATTCAGTTTGTTTCTTCTTCAATTGCACAAAAACAAACTGACATGGAAATCAATCTACGTGAGGACATGATTTATTTCTTTCATTTTAACATGTTTTGAATATTGTTGTATTGTCTTTCGCTGCTGGTTTTTATAGTAATTTATTGGACAGAAACTTGCTGTTTATTAATTTCCTTATCCCTGATCAAGACAATCTCTGACACTGTCGTTCAGTTCGTTTTTTGTACATGTATACACTTTTTCATAATTCTGACTTGTCACTGAGCTTGATTTATTTTATGTATTTTATGTTTTTATTTTTTTCATAAATGTTTTATTTGTTATTTATCTATTTCCTTACCGCTCTGGGCTCCTTCCTCCATTAGAGCCCTTGAGCATGTAGCATCTTGCGTTTACCACTAGAATTGTAGTTTGTCTGCTTGGCAAGTAATAATAATGATAATAGTAATAGGGTAATTTCATCTGATTAAATTTGATGAGCCATGATCTTTCCAGGGAGCAAACCAACTTAATCTGGTAAAAAGATTGTTGCTAAATAAATTGACCAAATTCTACACTTAAAGTGGAATTTTGCTTACAGTAGTATTTTGTTAAGGTTTTTAAATGTTTTACTTTAACCATAAGATGATGAGCGTTTGTTCAGTTTATCCAGTGACCTCTTAAATCTCTTATTCCGCAATCTTTTTTTTTCTTTTTTTTTATACACATCCTCCGAAAGTTTAGAACCAGGTTTTGGAAATGATAGAAGAAACTTGATCTGTGTACACACACACACACACACACACACACACACACGCGCATGCTTCCTCGCTAGGAACGTGCTGCTAATGCGAAGGCTGCGAAACTAAAAGAAAAGAAAGGTTACTGTTTTTTTTTCTATAATTTGATACTATGAAAGTTTTCCTTCAGTTGCTTCATACATTAAATATTTGCCAAACAATTTTAACGAGAATTTATGTGGTTCTTCGTGAAGTCTAGTAAGTAGCCTACAAATTAGTTTGTCTCTAAGTTAGCTTGATCTGTTCCAGTCTAAAGGATTAATTTTCTGTTTTAATAAAGTTCTTTCTTTTTCAGAGATGGAATATCCAAAATGCAATTTCTGAAAATGTAACCTTCACGGGCGGCAAGATTCAATTACTCTGCTGGTTCGCCTCAAGACGTAATTAAGGTAAGTGCTTCAATTAAAATTAGCGCGCAAAGACATTTTGTTGCTGTATATTCTTTTTCATATTGTGATTTGATATTATTTTCTTTTGAGTACTGCATGGACTTTTCTAAATTTTGGTAAACATCTCGGATTCCTTTAAGCATTATAGTGTTGACAAATGAAAAAGTTCAAGTGATGAACGTGAATAATAATGTAAATGCGTTATTTCACAGCTCAGACAAGAGACATACTAAGAAAATCATCCGAAATAGAATGCAGACAATTTTAGTATGTTCACTATGCCGAGTCTTACTGTATTTTAGTTTCAGTTGCACGATAAAAGAAGACAAGAACCAATGTCCTTAAATTTGTAAGAAGAAATTGATGGAGACTTTGTATATCTAATTGTATTTTAACATCATGAAAAGCGTCCTGTTCAAACCACAAAATGGCAATGAAAACTAAGCTTTCTTGAAAATACTCTTAAAACTCCCGATTAACCATGTGATTTATATACGCATCATATACTGTATATATGTATATATATGGATATATATATATATATATATATATATATATATATATATATATATATATATATATATATATATATATATATATACTGTATATATATCATTTACTCATAGATAGATATAACCGACTCGTGTCTAAAAGAAGTCTGGACATTAAGCGATTAAGATAGTCAGAATATCAGAGCAAAATCCATAGAATATGAGCTTATAAACTAATCAAATAAAAACATAAAATTGTACTTATTAGAAAACGCAACCACTGATAAAAAGAGTCCTATAGAATTAAGGCCTGGCCGTTAATGATAATCATTGTCCTTTTGATCTAATTATTTGAAGCGGTGGTATACACAGGGTATGCCAACTAGCATACCGTAATTGTATTATATTAATTGTCGCTTCATCCCAACGCAATTACAAAAGTAATAGGTTTATAATCCAGTAAATTGGACATCAAGTTATACAACGACCTACCTGTGTCGTTTCATTTTGTTCATCAGTTTAACAGTTCCTATTTAATATGTGTATAAAACTTACATGAAATTATTTTTTATTTATCTACTTATTGGCCTTGACTCATCGGTCAACGAATTTATGGCGGTGAAATGAAACCGATTTCGAAAATTGCGGATATCCTCCGCACGGAATATTTTCGCTCGTTACGAAGCATGTATTTGTTAAATACAATAATACTTAAGAGTAATTACCCAGTTTGGTTTTGAGTGTGCGCAAGAGACTTATGGATATTCAGTGTTTTATATATTGCTGTCTGGGAGTTATTTGACGGTCTCAGAATTCATGTATTAATGCTTTAAAGTGTAACAGTTTTAATATAAAGGCAAACAAGGTAATTTGAAATTCGAGAGGTTAATTAACTTGCCAGTCGTTGTATATATAATATTATATGTTTGGTTCCCAGTCACGAGCCATAGCATAGTATATTTTTTAATGCCCAGACTTTGGGAGTCATATCGTATATTTTAGGTGCTCAGACCCGGGATCCATTCGAGAGGATTTTCCCCGAGCAGATTAACAGTGTACGTTGCTAGTAAATTACTATACAGCTCGAAAGAATTCCAAGCGTGCAGCGTGTGAAGCTCCTCATTGATCTTCGTTGATTTCTAATCCTCGCGGTCAAAACCCCGCGATATCAATCTGCTTGTGGGAAGCGAGCCTAATTATGATGTAAAGACACATAACTAAGGCAATAGAGATAGTTCCGCTTGTTTGGTTAGTTAGTAATTATCTTGTGGTCAATTCATTTTACATAAATCTTTGTTCCAGACGCAATAAATTCTGATTACGATCCCTCTTAATATTAGAAGCCTCGAACATTGACTATTAAAGCAATCTAAAAGTGTTATCGTCAACTTTTTGACACCCTGAGAATAAATCTATTTTGATTGAACTTTCGACATACATTTCTTTCCAGTAAACCCCGTTGTTATTTTCCACCTTTCAATGAGATGTCATCATCAAGGTTTTCATCTTTGATATTTAGCTATGTTTTTTGAACAGTAAATGTCTTTTCTTTCTTGGCCTATTAACCTCTACCTAGATCCCCGAATGAAACAGATCATATTTTTTTGTTTCGGTTTCTCAAATTTTTCCTTCAGCAAACTTTACAACATCATTGTCATTAGAGGTATACATTGTATTAACAATTGGAGTATCTCTTAAGTAAATTAGAAACCCTATTGCTCTTCTCAGTGTTTTTCCTTGAATCTTGTTAATACCTTCTTACCTACATGCTTTTTCCCCCGATTTCGTCTACGTTCGATTCTTTCTTAATCTTAGGAGCAGACATCTTCATCAACACTTTATCTAGTAATTATTTTTTTACGAGTTTTTATCGATTCTAGATTCAAGTTTGCAAGACTCAGATTCTTCATGAAGTCATCATTTTAAGCTATTGTTTCTTAACATTGGTAAAAACCTTCTCCAATTTCTCATTTGTGCCCTCAATGTCGTTAATGAAGAGATCATATTAGGAGCCATTCGCAAATAGTTCAAAATTCGATCAATGTCTCTGTGATAGTTGATAAGCCCCTCGTATGAATATATAATAGGACGATCATCTTCTTAATGTTTTTTAAGAGGAATAAGACATTCCTGGTTATATGTGATACTTTCCGTCACACAAACTGTCTCCTGTACCAACCGTGTGTCACACGATCGTACATTAGTAACGACATTTCATTTTTTGTATATATTATGCTTGTATCTTCACTCTCCCCTCGCACTGATAGGAACCTGAAATAACATGTCTGTTTTTCTCACCGTTAACTGTTAACCAGTGAGCTTGTCGGTTGAACATGAAATTGCCTGTTATGTTTTGTATGCCCTTTTTGCCTGGAGTTTATGTATATATAAACGAATGTTCTGTAATAAAGTTTACTCAGTTACTTTCATAGTGCCTTTGAGTCACAATCTTCTCTCGGGTTGTAACATTGGTGACCCCAGAAGTCGACTCTCAAATCTCGCCTTCCAACCCCCCTCGCCCCTCCGTCATTGGTACTATGGCGATCTCCACGGAAGTTGGCGCCGCCCCATTGAAACTTTCGTCGTTCGCCAGCGGAGTGGCGTTTGCTTGGTTTCAGCGCGCAGAAGTCCAGTTCCGCATCAAGGGCGTGACTCGCTCAACCACCAAAGCAGATTATGTTCACGTGGCGATACCCGAGGACACCTTCCCGGAAATATCCGACTGGCTTTGTGAACAAGGAGACACCCCAATAGCGTATGACGCCCTCAAAACATACCTTCTGCTGCAGTTCTCGCCGTCGCCAGCCACCCGTAGAGCAAAGCTTTTTCAGCTCTCTCAACAACAGTTGGGGGACCAAGTGGGCTTCGCTCGCCCTAAGGGAAATGATCAGTATCGCTCGCCTGCAACCTGCCGCAGAATACTCTCCTCGAGAGGTGAACCTACTTCGTGCCCTTTGGATACGCCGTTTACCCGAACCTGTATGCGCTGCCATACCCGATGTCGATAGTTTACCCATAAAGGACTTGATGATGAAAGCCGCCCTTACGGACAGCCACTTCACGACCTTCAAGACCTCCATCAACGCCTCCACTCCTGACAAAGAGGATGTCTATTCATCGTCAACCGAAGCTGACGTGAATGCCGTAGGACATACACGCCTACCCCGTGATGTGCCGAAGCGGCGACAAAGCCACCCATCACCCACCACTCGCTCGCGCCCCAACCAACGACTTCTACAGCCACTTACTGCCTCCCATCGACCACAGTTTTTCTACTACCACTACAGATTTGGGGTAGCGGCGAAGAAATGTGCCAAGGATTGTCAGAGGCCAAAAAATGTGTAAGTAGGCCATCGCTCGTGGCGATGGCCTCCTATGTTTCTAATCTTTTCTTTTTACATGATGCAGGAACGAGCGTGCGATTTTTGGTAGACACGGTACTTGTCGTTCTCTTTTGCCAAGGGAACTCTTCAGGACACGACGTAGTCTGTCTACGTCTGCTGACGTCCACCTGGTAGCTGCCAATGGATCTGCGATACCCACCTACGGTTATGAGAACCTCACATTATCGTTTGGAAACGGTAAATTTACTTGGAAGTTTCTCGTTGCTGACGTCGCATTGCCAATCCTTGGTGTGGATTTCCTCTCTCATTTCCACCTTCTGGTCAATTTCGCCCACCGATGATTGGTCAACTCAGATTCGTACTTGTCGACACCTCTTCAACCCACCCCCTCCAACCTCGCTCTCCACATCAGCGCACCCACGGATGTCTACGCCCACCTTCTCACGTCGTACCCGGAAGTTTTCCATCCAGAACTTCACCAAACGCCCACGGCTCCTGCCAAGCACGGTATTTATCAGCATATCAAGACAACGGGACCCCCAGTCTTTGCAAAATTCAGACGTCTGGCACTGGAACGATTGGCAGCCGCCATACAGACGTTCGCTGAAATGGAGGAAATGGGCCTTTGCCAAAAGGCCTCTAGCCCATGGTCATCACCTTTACACATTGTTCTGAAGAAAGACGGCTCCCTCCGTCCATGTGGGGATTACAGGGGCATGAACATGCAAACAGAACCGGATCACTACCCCATTCCAAACATCGCCGTAATTATTTACTTATGATGTGAATTGGCACTTCATTAACAATTATCGAGCAAAAGTATTAATTGTGTCCCCAAATTAGATATTTTTGATAACAAATTTTATCACGAATTTCTTTTGTAAAGATTAAACAATTTCATTTTATTTCCTTGTAACTTGATGTCTCCTTTATATCGTCTTTTTTTTGAAAAAAAAAAAGGTGTGATTTTATTCGACCTTGTTTCGTAAACTTACTTGAAATGTACAGCCACTCAAGGTTTTCTTTAAGACCTAAAGGGATTTCATTGACGCAAGTAAAAGTTCTCTCCTACTTCTCTTCATTAGACCAGATAGGTCGTGTTTCAGAAGGCTACTGTACTACAAAGGATCCACTATAGGTTTTTTTTTATTATGTATTACTTAGATTCTTGTTAGAAATTAAAATGCAATAGTATATTGTTAATTAGGAACCTTTCTGAGATCACAATCCTCAGCTAAGAAGGGAAAAATATCTTAATTTGTAAAAGGTTCAGGGTTCATTTAAAAAACCATGAAAATTTTCGTCTTACTTTTGGAATATAATTGAAATTTGTTAAGAACTTTTAGAGATCACAGATCGCCAACAAATATATTGAAGAAGAAATCATGACTCGACTTCTCGAAATCTATTTAATTTTACTGTTCCACTAAATATCACTTAATGTTTCAGTTACTCCTAAATATCATTAGTTTCAGTTACTTCTGTATATCATTCAATGTTTCAGTTACTCCGATCATTATAAAGTTCATTCCTGTTGAATGGCAAGAAGTTCCTTTAGGAATATTTTTCTCCAATCCTCTAACCTGATATATATCTGAACTGAAATTTATAAACTCTGAAAGTGTTGCACCGTATTCATTATTCTTCAAGATGATATGGCGAGATTTGGCTGTTAAGCAGCTGATAATTCTCTCTCTCTCTCTCTCTCTCTCTCTCTCTCTCTCTCTCTCTCTCTCTCTCTCTCTCTCTCTCTCTCTCTCTCTCTACATGTTTGTACACCTCGAATAAGAAGTTTAATGAGAATACGGCGAAATTGGCAATTAAAGCTCGACCACATTATTGGATATAGGAAAAAGAGAAACCATTATGGAATAATCACTCACAAGTTCATCCCTATTTCGAATCCCGAACTGGGTCCATCGATAAAGAATGGCAAAAGTTATAATCTCTTACTCAACGCTATTTCAATAGAGACATCACAAAATATTTGTCGCCTGGAGGAAAGTTTCGCAAAGACCTCTAAAATCTTGGAGTATCTTTTTTTCTGAGTGGAAAAGTCTAATGAAAGTTTAATGAAACGGAGGCATTTGCATTTTAAAGAAAAGGCTTTTACGGGGACTCTATTCCTTAGTTATCTGAATCTCCCTTTGTTTATTTTTCCCGAGGAATAGTAGTTTTCTGAATCAAAAGGACATTTCTTTTGGCTTCTTGTAGTTAGTTTAATTACAGATGGGAAAGTTTTAACTGGATGGGATAACCCAAGCATATTTTTGGTGTTTAGATAAATCGGTTTATTTTTGAAGGCAGCTGTGACGAAGGAGGGAGAAGGGTTGTGAACTCTGAGGCAGATTGGAAACGACTGAGTTATATATTAAGGAACACTCTTCTTTATATACAAAACCTCAAGGCAACAGGACATGACATGTTCGAGAGACAGACAATGTTCAGAGCAAAAGAGCAGACATGAATTTTCATGTTCGTTTGAGTGCGAGGGAAGAGCGAAGATACAAGCATATTATATACAAAAGCAATTATGTACAATTGTGTGACACACGGTTGGTACACAGCAATTACCGTAAGGGTGATCGGGCGTGTCATTAAATGTTTGCTAGGTTTATAGCTTTTATTGGCGGTCAGGGAACAATATACTTTTTTTTCTATTTGTTGCTTCAACTTACATTTTTATACATCTCTCTCTTTATGGGTGTTTTTTTTTTTTTTCATTGTTTGTTATTCAATCTTATGAAATCTTGAGATAATACCTTTCCGACATCACGGATGAATATACACATACTCGTGTATACATATATATATACATACATATATACATATATATATATATATATATATATATATATATATATATATATATTATACCTAGTAAATGACAGGTCAAAAGTTCCACTTCCTAGGCAAGGGCAGTTGGATGGACATGCACTTCAACAGTTAAATTATGAATGTGGCATGGGTGGATGGGTAGTTATTTCTCGTGCCAGTCCTTATTAGGAAGAAGACTCAAAGTATAAAAAGGAAAATGTATGTATGTATGTATGTATGTATGTATATATGTATGTATGTATGTAAAAGCAGAAAGTGAAGGTAAAACGTGGTAGAAAATATAAGGTCTGACCCTAAGGTTATTTTTACCATCTTTGTAAATAAGTTAAAAAACCGCATGATCTATAAAAAAAAATCCACTATTTGGTATCAATTCGAAAAAAAAGGGAAAGTTAGATGACCTGCTATTTGTCATTTTATGTGTTCAGGTACAGGGAAGCAAAATACATTAGTTTGATATATTTCTTTTATATTTTTTGTCGTCCCAGAAATATCATAGCCAAACGTTGATTACTTTTTCGAAACGGAACGTAAAGGTTTAGGTCAATACATCGGCAAACAAAGGCTATTCAATATCAGACTGATGTAGGCGAGGAAAAGCGCATTTTTTTTTTCTTTTTTTAGCGGCAAACTGAGCAATTGCTTGGAGGCCATTCTGTATGCAGGAATGGCATGCACGGTGGAACAAGCAGGCGAGAAGTTAAGTGTAAAGTTTTGTTGCCGACCTCACAAACCTCAATTCTATTTACTAGTGTGCATTGTGCTTTGTGTTGCTTGCAGAGTAAATCCTCATTCATTCACGCCTCCTAAGTTTATCGCACAATTGTTTTGATATTGGTACCAACACACTCCATTATTGCTATAGTTAAATGTTGTTCACACGCTAAAACACACATCATCATCATCACCATTATGCTAGTCCACTGCAGGACAAAGGTCTCATACATGTCCTTCTACACGTGTCTGGTATTTAAGTACCAGTTAAACCCACAAATTTTTCTTAGCTTGTCAATCCATCGTCTTCTCTTCCTTCACATACACACACAAACACACACACATGTATATATATATATGTATATATATATATATATATATATATATATATATATATGGTTGTATATACACACATATATATATGTGTATATATATATATATATATATATATATATGTATATATATATACTGTACGTGTATATATAATATACATATTAACATTTGTATATATATATATATATATATATATATATAGGTATAATATGTATTGTATATATATATATATGTGTATATATTATTATTATTATTATTATTATTATTATTATTATTATTATTATTATTATTATCATTATTATTATTATGCCCCCTGTGGCCGGGGGGGGGGGCATAAAAACAATTAGAATAGCTCCAACGTTATCCCTGCGTGTCGTAAGAGGAAACTAAAAGGGACGGGACGAGGGGGCTGGGAACCCCCTCGCCTGTATCTATAATCCTGCGAGACATTGACAAAGAGATGGAGCTGGGGGGAGAGTGACTGTTCCCCGCACTCTAGTTTTGGGGTGTTTGAATGTGCGTGAATGTAGTACGATAGAGAGTAAAAGATGTGAGATTATAAGTATGTTTAGGAATAGAAGGATGGATGTATTGGCCTTGTGTGAGACAAAGATAAGAGGAAAGGGTGAAGTGATGTTTGGTGAAATGTCTGGTAGAGTGTCTGGGATTGAAAGGGGAAGAGCGAGAGAGTGTGTGGCTTTATTGCTGAGTGAATGGATGACAGATAAAGTAGTGGAATGGAAGGAGATATCATCTAGGTTAATGTGGGTAAGGGTTAGGTTGGGTAGGGAATGTTGGGCGTTTGTCAGTGCGTATGGGCCAGGTAGTGAGAAAAGTGAAGAAGAGCGGAATGAGTTCTGGAATGAACTAGCTAGGTGTGTAGAAGGACTGGGTAGAAGGAATTATGTAGTTGTCATGGGTGACTTGAATGCTAGAGTGGGCGCTGGAGAGGTAGAAGGTGTCATTGGGAAGTATGGCGTATCAGGTGAAAATGAGAGTGGTGAGAAACTGGTAGATATGTGTGTTGAGCAAGAGATGGTGATAAGTTCTAGGTTTTCAAAAAGAAAGATAAAAATAAGTATACATGGGTAAGAGTGGCAAATGGAAGAGCAGTAGAAAGGGCATTAATGGATTATGTGTTGATAACTAAAAGAATGTTTGGAAGATTGAAAGACGTGCACGTGTTTAGGGGTATGGTAGATATGTGTGTTGAGCAAGAGATGGTGATAAGTTCTAGCTTTATCAAAAAGAAAGATAAAAATAAGTATACATGGGTAAGAGTGGCAAATGGAAGAGCAGTAGAAAGGGCATTAATGGATTATGTGTTGATAACTAAAAGAATGTTTGGAAGATTGAAAGACGTGCACGTGTTTAGGGGTATGGCTAACAGTATGTCTGATCATTTTTTGGTGGAAGGAAAATTTATTGTAGCAAAAGAGTGGGGGAGTAGAGTAGGTGGATGTAAAAGGGAGCTAGTGAGGGTTGAAGAGCTAATAAAACCGGGGGTAAAAAGTAAATATCAGGAAAGATTGAAAATGGCATATGACGAAGTGAAAGTAAGAGAAACTGGTAATTTAGAGGAGGAGTGGAAGTTAGTAAAAGAAAATTTTGTTGGGATTACAAGTGATGTGTGTGGCAAGAAGGTTGTTGGAGGTAGCATGAGGAAGGGCAGTGAATGGAGGAGTGAAGGTAAAAGTGGTTGCAGAATAACAGTATAGAGAAGTATGAAAAATATAGAGAGAAAAATGTGGAAGTAAAGCGCAAGGTACGTGAGGCAAAGAGGGCAGCTGACCTGAGGTGGGGTCAGGGATTGGGTCATTCATATGAAGAGAATAAGAAGTTTTGGAAAGAAGTGAAGAGAGTAAGGAAGGCTGGCTCAAGAATTGAAGAGACAGTGAAAGATGGAAATGGAAGGTTGTTAAAAGGAGAGGAGGCAAGGAAAAGGTGTGCAGAATATTTTGAAAGTTTACTGAATGTTGAGGATAATAGGGAGGCAGATATAATTGCTGTTGCAGGTGTTGAGGTGCTGGTGATAGGAGATGAGAATGAGAGAGAGATTACGATAGATGAAGTGAGGAGAGCACTAGATGAAACGAGAGTAGGAAAAGCATCTGGTATGGATGGTGTGAGAGCTGAGATGTTGAAGGAAGGGGGTGTAACTGTACTTGAATGGTTGGTGAGATTGTTTAATATGTGTTTTGTGTTGTCAATGGTTCCAGTCGATTGGGTTTGTGCATGTATTGTACCACTATATAAGGGTAAGGGAGATGTGCATGAGTGTTGTAATTCAAGAGGTATTAGTTTGTTGAGTGTAGTTGGAAAAGTGTATGGTAGAGTAATGATTAATAGAATTAAGGATAAAACAGAGAATGCAATCATAGAAGTACAAGGTGGTTTTAGAAGAGGTAGGGGTTGTATGAATCAGATTTTTACAGTTAGGCAGATATGCGAGAAATATTTAGCAAAAGGTAAGGAGGTGTATGTTGCGTTTATGGATCTGGAGAAAGCGTATGATAGAGTTGATAGGGAAGCAATGTGGAATGTGATGAGGTTATATGGAGTTGGTGGAAGGTTGATGCAAGCAGTGAAAAGTTTCTACAAAGGTAGTAAATCATGTGTTAGGATAGGAAATGAAGTGAGTGATTGGTTTCCGGTGAGAGTGGGGCTGAGACAGGGATGCGTGATGTCGCCGGGGTTGTTTAACTTGTATGTTGATGGAGTGGTGAGAGAGCAGAATGCTCGAGTGCTTGGACGAGGATTAAAACTGGTAGACGAGAATGACCATGAATGGGAGGTAAATCAGTTGTTGTTTGCGGATGATACTGTGCTGGTTGCAGACACAGAAGAGAAGCTTGGCCGATTAGTGACAGAATTTGGAAGGGTGTGTGAGAGAAGGAAGTTGAGAGTTAATGTCTGTCAGAGTAAGGTTATGAGATGTACGAGAAGGGAAGGTGGTGCAAAGTTGAATGTCATGTTGAATGGAGAGTTACTTGAGGAGGTGGATCAGTTTAAGTACTTGGGGTCTGTTGTTGCAGCAAATGGTGGAGTGGAAGCAGATGTACTGTACGTCAGAGAGTGAATGAAGGTTGCAAAGTTTTGGGGGCAGTTAAGGGAGTAGTGAAAAATAGAGGGTTGGGCATGAATGTAAAGAGAGTTCTATATGAGAAAGTGATTGTACCAACTGTGATGTATGGATCGGAGTTGTGGGGAATGAAAGTGATGGAGAGACAGAAATTGAATGTGTTTGAGATGAAGTGTCTAAGGAGTATGGCTGGTGTATCTCGAGTAGATAGGGTTAGGAACGAAGTGGTGAGGGTGAGAACGGGTGTAAGAAATGAGTTAGCAGCTGGAGTGGATATGAATGTGTTGAGGTGGTTTGGCCATGTTGAGAGAATTGAAAATGGCTGTCTGCTAAAGAAGGTGATGAAAGCATGAGTTGATGGGAGAAGTACAAGAGGAAGGCCAAGGTTTTGGGTGGTTGGATGGAGTGAAGGAAGCTCTGGTGATAGGAGGATAGATGTGAGAGAGGCAAGAGAGCGTGCTAGAAATAGGAATGAATGGCGAGCGATTGTGACGCAGTTCCGGTAGGCCCTGCTGCTTCCTCCGGTCCCTTAGATGACCACGGAGGTAGCAGCAGTAGGGGATTCAGCATTATGAAGCTTCATCTGTGGTGGATAACGGGGGAGGGTGGGCTGTGGCACCCTAGCAGTACCAGTTGAACTCGGTTGAGTCCCTTGTAAGGCTGGGAGGAACGTAGAGAGTAGAGGTCCCCTTTTTGTTTTGTTTCATTTGTTGATGTCGGCTACCCCCTAAAATTGGGGGAAGTGCCTTGGTATATGTATGTGTATATATATACATATACATATACATATATATATATATATATATATATATACATATATATATATATATATATATATATATATATATATATATATATAAATGTGTGCATATACAAACATAAGCCGTATATGTATATTTATATGCGTATACACACACACACACACACACACACACACACATATATATATATATAAATATATATATATATATATATATATATATATATATATATATATATACATATATATACACATCTTTGAAAAAAACTTAAAAATGCCCGATGGTAATGCGCAGAGACTGTTTCTAAAATGATACTTTAAAACCGCAAGCACAAATCAGCTTTGATCAAACCAGTAAGTAGAATAAATGAATAAACCAAAAGTTAGGAAGCTCTTTCAGACAATCACCGGGTATGTGCTATCAATAGATCGTGCGAATATCAGTATAACAATATTTCTGTATTTGTCTCGTATAAAAGGATATAAAATTCTAATAAATTGTTGTTGTTGTATTGTACTTTTGAAATAAAAAATATTGTCATTTTTTGTGAGGTGCACTGTAGCCATTTCTAGTTCTTTGCAGTATCATTTTAAACTTATACTATACTCGCATTCCTGCTAGCTTCCTTCCATCTGAACGACCATCTTAAAATGTACTTCATATTGCAACTGGAGGGTGTCCCCCCTGTTGCACATTGGTACTGAAGGGCCTCCTAAACCCAGAGGAATGAATTAACAAATCCATTGTTACCTAGGAAATCGCCAATTTTATACTATCGAATGTTCCCCGGAATTGTTGCCAAATGGAAATTCCTTATTCTTGGAAAGTAAAAGGTCTCAAAATGTCTTGATTGCATTTGCATATAAGCAAGACAATTATTTAAAAAAAGTAATAACCCCCAGGCTATGAGGTGTGATAAAAGTTCTCCTTCACTTTTATTCCGGGGTAAAAGGTAGAATCAAGATCACCTCCAAGCTCCTGTGTATGAGGAAATTTCTCCACCAGAGAGTACTGATAATGATCTTAGCAATGCAATAATGGCATGAGGTGACCGACAAATACCACTAAGAAACCATTAGAAAACTACTGAAGGAATAAAGAGTCCGGAACCTCATATTGAGCCTCGATTTACCATTATGGGATGAAGGTAGTTTCAGATCTGAAGGTTTGAATTTAATTTTCTTTCTAGAAGTTCTACTCTTAATCCAGAGCAAAGTGTTAACCTTTGGTGACTCCTTTATTTTAGCTTAGTATGTGTATTTTATGCACAATTATATCAATACAAATTGAGTTTTTTTTTTTTTTACAAAAAGATGCTTCTGGAGAAGTAATTCGGGCATAAAGGTTCGATGACATTAATTAATTTTTGGAATTTCATTTCGTATTTAGAGTAATATCGTAAGTAAAGCAATTTAAATAATAAAGGAAAGCTCACCAACTTTTCAGTGCAAGACTAATGAGCACCGGCAATTAAGCGCCGTCATTTAAGGGCCATAAATTCAAATTACGGTTATTACAATCCTTTGATCAAAACTCGTCTCTCTCTCTCTCTCTCTCTCTCTCTCTCTCTCTCTCTCTGCCTTTTAGTAATTGTTTTGAGGTTATTACAATAGTTACAATCGTTAAAATTATTTGATCTTCGCAATATTATTTAACACTTTTCATCTTTATCTGCTATGACATGTAGATAAAAATTATATCTAAACAGAATCATTAAAAAAAAACAGAAATGTGATGGCTTAGATTTTTATTTATTCCTGTAAATACCAAAAAATATCTTAAGACAATTCACAGTAGACCTACTACTGCATCTAACATTAGAAGATATCAATCTCATATATAAAACAACAATCGGGATCAACACTATTGGAGTCATATGCAAGGAAATTTTCTCCAGCATACATGTAAATAAGTTCTTGAGCTATATCTTTTATCCATGTCACTTGGAGCCGACAATGGAATCTGTATGGTATCTCACGTTTAGACCACAATCGCATATCTTTCGATTAATTATCATTTCTTATAACTTTCTTTCGAACAAGTTTCTATTCGAAAAGCTGATTTCCGAATAACTGTTTTCTATTAATTGTTTTCGAATAATTTTCATGATACGAGCCACTAGCTTTGCAGGATCTGATAAATGGTAGTGATCACTAGCAAATGTGCATTCATCTCCTTCCTTTGCACTTTCAAGCTACACATAAGCTACTCATAAGCACTTTGTCGACTTTATAACAGTAGCCTTTGTGCAGTATATTTTCATTTCCTTTAGATAAAGTTATCTTCTTTATATCGTAGGTTCTGTGAAATCAAGTAAACCAAATGTAATTTTGTTTTAGATTTCTTTTTTTTTAGATTTCCTAAACAGTATGATTTCAACCATAGTAACGATGTAATTGTAATAGCCAACCAATAAACACATACATGCACATGCACGCATTCACACAGTTTTTGAGAAAGTGTTATTAATTTTCCTAAAAGAATGATTTTAACGATGGTAACTAAATGATTGAAATAATCAAACGACAATTAAGAGAGAGAGAGAGAGAGAGAGAGAGAGAGAGAGAGAGAGAGAGATTTTATCAAGCGACTGTTATAGCCTAATTTTTTATTTATGGCGCTCAAATGTTACCCTGCTCAATTGTCTTGCTCTTAATTGTCGGCACTCTTAATTGTTTTGCGCTTACTTGTTGGCGCTCAATTGTCTTGCACTTAATTGTCGACGGTCATTTGTATTGCGCTCAAAAGTTGGCTCACGATAGAAGAGGATACGGGGTTAGAACTACGTCGATCGGATAAACTTCATTGAAATTATACTCAAATTTCATTGAGCTCATTTATAAATTTTGTATATTTTTCCTTTTATCTGAAGCTCTGAAAGTAGGATCAAGTACTGGTTACCAGTACACAAAAATTATAAATCTCTCATCTTCAGTTAAGGAATTGAGAGATCCCTCTTGGAGATTGACTAACTGATCAGGAGTTAACCGGCATCCTGACGCCTCTTGGAAAGCTAATTAGATATATTATAAATCCTTATTCTATCTCCTGCAAATTTTTAGTAGCGAAACCTCAAACAGACTACCAGTATGTAGAATACACGCACTTACTCGGGGTTAAAAGACAAGATACTGAATCGCAAGAATTTTTATATTTCATTTTTACATTTTGACACTGATTCATGGATGTCAAATATTGAGATTAAGAACGAGACGTTGTTACTTTATTAGAATTGATTTTACTGCAAAAGTTACACTTAGTCAAGTTACATAGCCTTATTTTTCCCCCGAGTAATCATCCATGAAGAAAAATGTGAATGTATACCGTCTTTGTGCCGTCTTGAAACTACTCCTTTGTATTAACCGGTAATTAATCTACGAAAGAAATTCTGATCCCTCGTCGAAATTCTTAAGCAATATGGAAGAGGGGTCTGAATTATTTCCAGCCTGAGATAGCTTATTTGAAAAAGTATATGCGTGTATCTGCAATAAATAAAATCTCCCAACTTCAGTTTGTGAAGGCAAACCCTTCAACCCCCTTAACAAACGTGTTTGATCTCACAAAGATATGTCCCCATTTCTAGAATTTCCACATCTTGACTGGATCTCTAAGGCTGTATACCGAAAGTCAGCAAATATCAGCTTGATATCACACTTCGAGTGGTGACCTAACAATCTGCTCAATGGGAATCGACTTTCCCCAGAGGACTCCAATTCAAGATTTAAGTGATGTCGTCTGAACGGGTAATATTTCTTTCCCTCGTGCTGCTAGTGGGTCTTTTCTGTTTGTCTATTTGCTCTTCAAGTTGAGTTCTTTACTTGTTTATTTATTTGGTACCATTGCTAGAGGGATGTCAACGGTGCTACGTAAGAAAATCATTGTTATTATTATTACCCAGGCTGAAACACTTAGGTGGAAAGCAGACTGCTGTAAAGCCAAGAGCTCTAGTAATGAAAGCAATCTTTTACGGAAGAAGAGATACAGAAGTAAAGAATAAACTTTTCAAGAGAAATAAATAAAAACTATGAAATGAGACGCATAAGAACCTTCTGAGTAAAAATCATATAAAAGGGTTTGCTTTGAGTTTGAACTTTTGAAACTCTAACGATTGACCTATATACACCGAAAAAGTTGTAAGACTTGAAAGAGTATAGCATTCACCCAAAAATAATAGATGCAAATGCAACCATTTGAAAGAGAGAGAGAGAGAGAGAGAGAGAGAGAGAGAGAGAGAGAGAGAGAGAGAGAGAGAGAGAGAGAGAGAGAGAGAGAGAGAGAGAGAGAGAGAGTATAACGTAAGAAATTTAAATTGATAGTGAAATATGAATAGGATGTACAATATTCAAGCTGAAAATCTACTTGATGATAATGAAGATAACTTGAGAAAGGGAAGGTTTAGGATTTTGTAGATCGTGAAGTATTCTTCTCGACTAATAATGCCTTAGTAATAGTGAACATGAAACTCTTTGGGTAATTTTTTGTTCTTGTAGATCTAATTTAGCTCTGCAAAACCAAATGAAGTAGATGGATAAACATTTTTATTGATTGAAACACATGAAATCGAAATGTTATTATACTAACTTTTAAGAAAGGATTCCGGTATTTTTCAAAATCGATTTTGTAGGGGTTGCTGAGACGACTAGATAGACATAAAGGCTCCATCCACACGGACGAGTTTTGCTCGACGAACTTTGTTCAAGGTGACGTCAGAAGCGTAGAAGCAGAGAGCGAAGTACTGTATAGGTTTTTCTTTTATTTCAGATAATTACCGAAGTAACGAGAGCCGTGCTCGTTGGTAGTTAAAGACTGAGGAGATGTTATTGACTGGCATACGAAGTTACGTTTGTCACCACTGCCAATAATATGACATTTTTGTACCCTCTACTTTACAGTTTAAACGTGTCCAAGTTTTATTGGTCCCGTGAGGTAACTTTAAACTTGGCCTTTGGATGTGACAGCCGATGTTTATAGAGATCATGATGCATGAGTTGCAGCAATATCTACAATAATTCGGGAGAATAATGTTAATCATGTTATTGAAGAAGAGGTGAAGCGAAAGATAGCACTTCTCCACATTAATATAGAAGAGTAATGCGGGAAATTAAGAAGTTGAAGAAATTTCTTCTCTTAGTACTTCATAGATCTCTCTACAAGTTTCTGTTATAATTTTATACAAACTCTGCTTGGAAATCCTTTTTGTAATGTGTATTGAAGTCTTGTATAGTTCCATCATGTTGATAGATGAAATAATGTTGCCTGTAATAGGGCTTCAACAAAAAAAAAAAAAAAATTCTTGTCTCATAGTTCATTTTCGTATCCTGTCTGGTGACTGTAGGTTCCAGTTTCGAGATGGGAGTGTAAAACGTATTTGAACTCTTTCTCCTGTAATTTATGAAATTTGCTTCTTTTTCACTATACAACTCCCGTAATATTGTAACACGACTTCGCAAATTTTGTCCCCTTTGTAAACACTCTTTGCACCAAATTTTCTCCTTCTTTTTTTTTTCTAGCACACAGCAATAACCATACACAAAAGAATTTTCTTTTAGTGCGTACGCCTGTCCATTTTTTAGTTACTCGTACAGTCACCAGATTCTCGGTGCTCAACTGTCATCGTTTGGACGGAAGCATAAAGACCTTTACCGAACTTTGTTCGATGGGAAACGAAGTTCACTGAACAATGTTCGGTCGTGGGGACGGAGTTAAGAAAGAAAGAAAAAAAAAAAGAACGGAGGAAAGACATTTTCTGGTGTTGTCAAGAGCGGTTTCAATCATAAGTTGACCAGTCTTTCGAAACCATCTTAAGGAAGTTGGGGGTCCTTTTCTTATCCAGTCGTCTTGTATCTCATTTCGAGTTATCCAACAATACTTTTCGGGTCTTCTATTTACTTTTTGGTCTTCTAATTTCTGTAACACCTTTCAATCACCCCCTTCTCTTTTATGATGTGCTTCATCTACTTCTATCTTCCTCTCCTTAGTTTTAGTTAAACCATTTTCATCATCTCTTCTTTTGCAGATGGTCTTCTAAAATTACTCTCATCAGCTTTCTCAAGATCTTCATTGTCTAAGTTCTTGGCCGCTTCTTTTCGGGTATTTTGTTTGATCATGTTTCTGATCTCTCTCTCTCTCTCTCTCTCTCTCTCTCTCTCTCTCTCTCTCTCTCTCTCTCTCTCTCTCTCTCCAAGGACACAAAGGGCTGTATATATTTAATATTTTGGTATTGCTTGCAACAATTACATTGATTCGATGTCGGTAAGGAGGAGGATAGGCCAATCCACAATTTTCGTATTTTATTAAGGTTTTCATTCGCTAACACTCAAATAGGATCTTAGAAACCTTTATTACACAGATTAGATTTTTATTCTGCCCTGCACTTGTACTCTGGACATTTGCTATAGTTTCTTAAATTCTAAGTAAATTGTGATTGGTTGTCGTCATTAGAAAAAAGAATTCTAAACAAAACACCTAATGGTACTCGTGGAACAGCAATTCAAGCTATTGCTAATTCCTGTCTCCAGCAATAGCAATTTACATTAATTTTAAAATGAAGACATC
Source organism: Palaemon carinicauda (assembly GCF_036898095.1). Lineage (NCBI taxonomy): Eukaryota > Metazoa > Arthropoda > Malacostraca > Decapoda > Palaemonidae > Palaemon > Palaemon carinicauda. The sequence goes on from NC_090746.1 coordinate 56,803,717, forward strand.
TGACATTACTTTTACATTAGCAATCATCCAGATGAATAATATCTATAGTATCTGGTTCTAACTATGATTCTATATCCCCAATTAGCTCTTTTCTTAGCAAAAGATATGGCTCGTCATCGGGGTAACAATAACCTTCAAAACTTCTTAGATGGCTCTCTGACTACACAATAGTGAGAGGTAAGATTTGAAAGGGATGGAATGGAGTTTCGTCAAATTATTATTATTATTATTATTATTATTTGGTAAGCTACAATCCTATTTAGAAAAGCAGGATGCTATAAGCCCAGGGGCTCCAACAGGGAAAATAGCTAAGTGAGGAAAGGAAACAAGGAAAAATAAAATATTTTAAGAAAGTAGCAACATTAAAATAAACATTTCTTGTATAAACTATAAAAACTTTAACAAAACAAGAGGAAGAAAAATTAAATAGAATAGTGTGCCCGAGTTTACTCTCAAGCAAGAGAACTCTTACCTGAGACAGTGAAAGACCATGGTACAGAGGTTATGGCACTATCCAAGTCTAGAGAACAATGGTTTGATTTTGGAGTGCCCTTCTCGTAGATGAGCTGCTTACCTTAGTTAAAGTCTCCCTTCTACCCTTACCAAGAGGAAAGTAACCACTGAACAATTACAGTGTAGTAGTTAACCTCTTGGGTGAAGAAGAAATGTTTTGGTAATCTCAGTTTTGGCAGGTGTATGAGGCCAGAGGAGAATATATAAAGAATAGCCCAGACTATTCTGCGTATGTGTAGGCAAAGGGAAGGTGAACCGTAACCAGAGAGAGAGGTCCCATGTAGTATTGTCTGGCCAGTCAAAGTACCCCATAACTCTCTAGCGGTAGTATCTCAATGGGTGGCTGGTGCCTTGGTCAACTTACTACCTACAGAAATGAACTGGATATAGACTTTCTTTAAGTGTTGTTTTAATTAAGACGCCATCTGTCTCCCATGGGCGTTTTAGAAGATTATTATTATTATTATTATTATTACTATTATTATTATTATTATTATTATTATTATTATTATTATTATTATTAATCACAGTCTACAGAGACTTGTGGTTTATAGTGTGGCGTTCCGGGTTACATTCAGCTTCTTTAGGACTCCACCACTTTCCTTGCAATATGTGCTGTTTCAAGAAGGACGCTCTTCTACACAAGCCCTCGGGCTATTTCGGCTTCTACCTTCTCAAGATATCTTGGGAATGGTCCCTAGTGCTTCTATGATTATTAGTACCACTTCTACTTGCATATTACATAGCCTTCTCAATTCAATTTGTAAGATATCACCCTACCTGTCCTTATACTGTAGTCCCAGAATAGTTTAGCCTGATCATTTTCTTCTACAGCTTGTGGTTGATGTTCGTACCATTTGTTGGTCCATTGCATTTCATATTTTCTACAGACTCCAATGGAGAGGTTTAGCCACTTCATTATGTCATTTCTTATGTTCATTCTGAGGATGTGCTGAACATTCCTTGGCGATGTGGTTGATAGTTTCTTCTATTGCCATACGTTATCTGCACTTGGCGAGACGTTTATTCCACCTTTTGCTCATTGAGAAGGTATACACCTATCAGTTATGTTGACTACATTCTCATTCAAGTGGAAACCAGTCTGTGCCACGTTAACTGAAGGAAAGAAATCAATAATGATGGTTTCAAAAATGAATACTATACAGAAAGATAAAGTAACATAAGGAAAAGACAACCTCTTGGTAATCCACCAGACATTCATGTCCCAACACACCGTTTAAATCCAAAAGAAAGAGGAGAAAACTAGATTAGTGTGTCTTAGTGTACCCTTAAGCAACAGAACTCTAACCCAAGATAGTGAGACCATGATAAAGGTGATATGGCACTATTCAAGATTAGAGAACAATGGCTTAATTTTGGAGTGTCCTTCGGAAGAGCTACCTTCCACTTGGTGTGGGTGGAAGAGATTAGTGGAATGTAGCCACTGAACATCTGCAGCAGTTAACCACTTGAAGTAATAATAGTTCAATTTGTTTAATGTTTAACGAATAGGCCAGACTTTTCGAAGTATGTGTATGCAAAGGATAAATGAGTTGTATCAAGTGAGGGATCCAATGTTGTACTATATGGCCACTCTAAGGACCCAATAACCATAGCGATAGCATTCCAGGCCTTATCATATTTCTTTTCTTGTGGCTCCAGTTAAAAGTTTTAATTTGTGGTATTGAAAAGCATTTTAAATAGATTCGCAAGCTTCTCTTATTCATTAATTAAATTTCTCATACAAATTTAAGGATAAAGGTTCACAGAAACTTTGGATTATTATATTCATATATAAATAAACCAGTGTCCTCAGATATTAAATCTGATTTAACTCGAGATCTTCTTACTAATTTTTAAATTGTTTGCTTACACACTATATATATATATATATATATATATATATATATATATATATTTATATATATATGTATATATGTATATATATACATACACACACACACACACACACACATATATATATATATATATATATATATATATATATATATATATAGGTATTCCTGCTTTCACTTTCTAGACTGGAAGAAATTTAAATTGCTTTTAAAATCGTAATAAAAGATATTCTATTTTTCTTATATATATATATATATATATATATATATATGTATATATATATATATATATATATACAGTATATATATATATATATATATATATATATATATATATATATACTGTATATATATATGCATATATATATATATATATATATATATATATATATATATATAATCATAGTTAGGACATTCATTACAATAGTTGTAAATGACCTTTATAATGCTATTAAAATCCAGTAGTGTAAACAAAATTTAATTTCTAACGAAGTAAAACCGTAAATTATTGATAAAAATATGAAAAAATTAGAGAAAACACGCTCGAAAGAAAGGCAACCAAACACTGTAAGGCCAAATCCGACAAACGATTTAGAAGAACACATTTTTTCGTTAACAAGCTTAGTTTCGGAAAGGGAAAAATCCAAGTCGTGCTTTAGCGATACTGAACACTTAAGAGGGAGAAAAGAGCGCAGGGAAAAGCACCACAAGATAAGCGAGGAGAGATAAGCGCCCAATCAAAAAGGGATTGGAATGAATTATATATCGAGGCAGTATTAGAGCGGATATTTGGTGATGCCTCCCGTCTCTCTCTCTCTCTCTCTCTCTCTCTCTCTCTCTCTCTCTCTCTCTCTCTCTCTCTCTCTCCTTTTCAAATCAGTCATAACTATTACGCCGTTAAATTTACGTCGTAGGAGGATTTCTCTCTCTCTCTCTCTCTCTCTCTCTCTCTCTCCTCTCTCTCTCTCTCTCTCTCTCTCTCTCTCTCTCTGCTAGAAATTAGCAATGCAGTAACATTGATAAAGAAAAATTGCATCATATTATCATGAAACATAAAGGGGCATCGGAAAAAGCTTTTATGAAACCAAAATATTTCTTCGAAAATAATTCTCCGAAATTTTTGAACGACGAAACTCTGACATAATTCCCCTCCTCCGTTGTAAATTCCATCTTTACCTACGTATCTGACATCAAGAAAATGATTTGTCTTGGGTCATCTCCCGAGACTCGTTCAGGTATTTGGAAGAATAAGAAAATAATGACGCTCAGTATTGGCCAATCATTGCGAGGAGTGATTACGAAGCGGTATTGTTTACAGTATTTCCAAATTTGTGAGTTTATTGATACTAATGGTAAACATGATGTATTAATGGTAAATGAATTAATAGATTTATTAGTTTGTTTCAAAATATGAAGAGCATAATCACTCTTATATGATAGTGAGCATGTATCTTGCTATATATATATATATATATATATATATATATATATATATATATATATATATATATGTATATATATATATACATGTATATATATATATATATATATATATATATATATATATATATGTGTGTGTGTGTGTATGCGTGTATATATATGTGTATATATCTATATATATATATATATATATATATATATGTGTGTGTGTGTGTGTGTGTGTGTGTGTGTGTGTGCGTTTGTGTATATATATATATATATATGTATATAGGTAGTAGGCTGTATTTAGTAGGTTGGCCAGGGCACCAGCCACCCATTGAGATACTACCACTAGAGAGTTATGGGGTCTTTTGACTGGCCAGACATTACTAAATTGGATCCTTCTCTCTGGTTACGGTTCATTTTTCCTTTTGCCCACACACACCGAATAGTCTGGCCTATTCTTTACATATTCTCCTCTGTCCTCAAACACCTGACAACACTGAGATTACCAAACAATTTTTCTTCACCCAAGCGATTACTGCACTATAATTGTTCAATGGCTACTTTCCTCTTGGTAAGGGTAGAAGAGACTCTTTAGCTATGGTGAGCAGCTCTTCTAGGAGAAGGACACTCCAAAATCAAACCATTGTTGTCTAATCTTGGATAATGCCATAACCTCTGTACCATGGTCTTCCACTGTCTTGGGTTAGAGTTCTCTTGCTTGAGGGTACACTTGGGCACACTACTCTATCTTTTTCCTCTTCCTCTTGTTTTGTTTAAGTTTTTATAGATTATATGGGAGATATTTATTTTAATGTTACCCTTCATTAAATATTGTATGTTTCCTTGTTTCCTTTCTCACTGAGCTATTTTCCCTGTTGGAGCCCCTGGGCTTTATAGCATTCTGCTTTTCCAACTAGGGTTGTAGCTTAGCAAGTAATAATAATAATAATGATAATAATAATAATAATAATAATAATAATAATAATAATAATAATAATAATAAAAATAATAATAATAATAATAATAATAATAATAATAAATGTATATATATATATATATCTCCGGTCACGCCGAGGGAGTAGTCATACTCT
>NC_090746.1:56813601-56856101 GCF_036898095.1 Palaemon carinicauda
TTTAATTTGGAAATTGCATTTCCGTAACGTTAACCTATTTTCGCTTATTTTAAACCTTCTTGAAAGGATTCCCTTTGCTGTCACATTTTAATTTTCCGTTTTTTTCGCATTGCTTTTATCTTTATTCTTTTCTGTTCTTGGCCTTTGTTTCTAATAATTTTACCTTTTTTTTTTTAAATTTTTATTCCTCTCACATCCATTATTTTCCTTTTTCAGGAAATTTGTTGACTTTCTTTTCGATATTTTCCTCATTCTTTTCACTGAACTTTGTTGTGTGTGTATATATATATATATATATATATATATATATATATATAATTATATATATATATATATATATATATATATATATATATATATATATATATATATATACACTGTATATATATATACATATATATATATATATATATATATATATATATATACGTATATATATTATATATATATATATATATATATATATATATATATATATATATACATATATATATATATATATACATATATATATAAATATATATATATATATATATATATATATATATATATATATATATATATATATATTCTTCAATTTGTAAAAAGAACACATGCCAATGCCGAAGCCAGATAATTGTACATATTAAAAAAAAAATCTGACATCATACATTTAGTTAGACTAAGCCTTTTTTTTTGCCTATATGATAACTGTCCTTATCTTTATTGTCTTTGCACACACTATGAATATGTAGCTACATAATTAATAATTTCAGGATAAATTTAAATTACAGTTAGTGAGACAAATAATAGAATAAAAAAAAGAGATTAAATTACACAGCGTTATTTGGAATGGTCCAGGTCTAATTGATAGATAAATAGATAGATGTCGATGTCGCAATAACGTAATTTCAATATCATTGTTTACCAAAATTAGTATAAACCGCCCTGGGGTTTCGGGCTATTGCGTCAGCAATCCTAGATTATTTCTCATGTCAATTTGAAGCAGGTGATGAGTTATCATCGATTTTCTGCATATTCAATTTTATTTTGAATTGTTAATTTAAATACAGATTTCTTTGTGGTGATCTGTTTTCTGATCTGAACTTCCATTTAGAGCGTGTTGATTGACATTTTCATAAAATTGTTGTACTTACGCCAACGCTGGTTTTGGGAGACTAACCTAACAATATCATTCCAGGTATTACACTAGAGCTTAGTTGCTTGGTAGTTTTGATTTTAAGGTATTTTTTTCTTAGATTTCTGGGCTGAAATAGAATAAGCGAGGAATTGTATGAGGTAGGCTATGGAAGACTGAATAAGCTAGTCATTTACATCCGCGATTAGCATACTTTTCATCGGACATGGGTCGGTGGCACCCATAGACTACGTACATTATTGGTTTGTGAGTACGATCAAAGAGTCATATAGACAGTTGTTATTTTAGATCTAATGACGTTATGCGTAAGCTATATGTATCACCAACTTATCCAGCTATGTAACGGGAGAAAGAATCCATTTGATCATAAGAATAAAAAGGGGAAAAGCTATAGTATAAAAACAAATCTTGAAATGTTCTACAGTTCCCCACCTGATTACAGTATCCTACTATGCCACACAATGATAATTGTTCCCACCAGAAATTATCTTGTTAAGTATGCTAGCTGATATTATTAGTTAGATCCCTTTCCCTCAATTTATTCACAGAAAATTTGAATTTTTGATTTAAGGCTTTTCATCATTTCGATATAAAATTATGCACTTTGAAGTCGACGAGACGGGTAAAAGTATGTTAATGCGAAATATGTCTTATTTACGAAGAGAGGGATTTTGTCTAGATTCTGCTCTTTGAAGCTTTCTCTCTCTCTCTCTCTCTCTCTCTCTCTCTCTCCTCTCTCTCTCTCTCTCTCTCTCTCTCTCTCTCTCTCTCTCTCTCTCTTTTTTTCAACATTTTTGTGGGTAGGTGCAAATGTACATGATGTATCTTTTAAAATTATTTCGAAATTGATTAAGATGCCATGAAGTTTAGTTAAAGATGATTGGTCTATTTTATTTAATCCTTTAGACATGAGATCATGTAATTTTAAAGAATAAAAAAACATTATATGAAAATGGATGACGATTATGAAATCACAGTATGTCATGTCATTTCCATTTTCTTATTTCATATCGGCAATGACATTTTGAAAATATTGTCACATTCATGATATTTATGCAATAAAATATAGCTCTGATGGCAATTTCATATTTTGGATTTCTCCTTTTAATCTAAATATATGAATACATCAAGACCAATTGAAAAATATAGTAAGACTAATTATTCATTCATGCACGAAAGACTGATAACACATGTTTGAAAATAAGTTTTAAAGTATGGATTATAATGCGCTAATTATGCAGAGGGTTTCAATTTCATTATTCCCTATCTGTTAAAAGAAACATGATTTTACATATATTCCAAAAAATATACAAGACAACATACAATAGATATTTCAATAATGTATTAATAGAAGTATGATGGACTAAAGGTGGTGATGTTCCAATATAACACAAGCCAACCACCCAGTTTGATTGTGCATACGATTCTATAAAAGTAGCAAGTGGGGTTCGAAATAAAAGATTTTTATGAACAAAGTGATTCCTTCATTTCTACATGCGTACAATGCGAAGTAAGAACAGAGGTTTCTAATGGTGAGCTTTGTTGAAGACAAAGAGACAAAGGGAAAGGTATTTTGATGCGACGAACCGGCTGTCATTTGATGAGACGTTGAAAGATTTTCTCCTGTAGAAAGTACAGCTTTATGAGAGAGAGAGAGAGAGAGAGAGAGAGAGAGAGAGAGAGAGAGAGAGAGAGAGAGAGAGAGAGAGAGAGAGAGAGAGAGAGAGAGAGAGAGAAATTCTGTTATTCAGAAACCCTTATTTTTCATTTCTTTTCCTTTTTATTGCATAAACGATCTTTCTTATAAACTACCGTTAACTCTGACCCTGTTAGCTTTAGAGTTTCATGTTCATGATTTGAGTTACATTCTTGTTATGAGCAAAGGGCAGTTTAAGAAGGCTATTTAGGAAAATACCCCTCCCTCAAAGGATTATAAAAGAAGGAAAAGTTCAGTGGCAGAACTTACATGTATGATTCATTCAAAATGATCCTCGACCCAATAACAGCCAAAGTTTAAAGAGATACGCACCAGAACGTCAGCCGGGCAAGCCTAACCCCTACTGTGGTGCCCAATTACAGCAGTAACCTTCCCAGTAATCAGCTTTAACTCAAGATCCCAGTCTGGGATCGATCTGCTGTCACGTAAATATAAGATGAACGCGTTACCACTGTAATAGCCACTTAATTGGACAACATATGCCCGGAAGTCAGGATAACGTATGATATCATTTGTGATAAAATGGCAAAATAGATTAATCTTTATGTAGTCCTCAAAAGGTATCGGAACAACAGTACTCACAAATGAAAATCGGTTAAGTAATAGAATTTTTAAAAGAAATCTGACTTATATTTTGCGCTGGACTACTCCCGTTTACATTGTATAAACATAAATAATAGATAAAGGCCTTTACATCTTTCTTTATGGAATACAGTAAAAATATAGAAATGTAGTAAATGCTCTTTGCCTGTTGTTTATAAGCGCTTGTTTAGAATGTTATAGATATAAATGTTACACAGAGACAGTTTACATCTGCCGGTGATGGAACTGAAATCATAAAAGAAAATATCATATTACTCATTAATTATTGGAGTAGTATGTGTTTAGGAAACACCATTCATACTTATTGAATATTTCTAAATGAGAGAAGTTGACGTGCAAACTATTTTCTTAGAATGGAACTTATCAGTGGGTATACCTTATGATGTTTATTGCTTTGAGGTTAAATTATCTAGTACCTCAACCTCTAAGGTCATCGAGATGATAATATTAGTCTTAGCTCCTGCTAATAATATAGACTTTAATCGCCAAGGTGATGTTATCAAAATGACAATGAGGAAAAACTGAGAATCCCGAACCGAGCACAGTATAAATTAATATTGCAGAATAAGTCTTAACGGACATTTTAATTTCAGATTTTTAAGGGCTGAAGCAGTATGTCTTAAAGAAGGAACCAAACACATATATATAATCTATAGCATACAAGGAAGGAATTAAATCTCTTTAGGTCGCTTGATTTACTTTAGAATCTAAACTATATGAATTTCAATGTATTTTTGCATACTTTAATGAAAGATGTTCTTTAAAATCCACATTAGTCAAAAGCAGTCTAGACTTGACTGTCACTCCAAGTACGCATTTGCCGTGAAATGATCTTAAGAAAAAATATTGACAACCCTTTACCATTCTAGTTACCTGACTCATTAATAGAAAATATATCTATTATAATTCAACATTTCCATAACTAGAACGACTGCATTATGAGGAGTGTGAAAACTATGATATTATCGTAGCGTTTTTAAATCTATCGACTTCAGAGAATAATACGTAGAGGGAGATGGTGCGCCCTTAAAGATAGATAGACTGCCATCTGTCGGACATTCAAAGTTAAAGACATCACTGCGTAGCCTTCTCCTGGGAATATCATTAGATCTTGTATTTGTGTTTAGGATTAGCAATAAGACGATTCGAGAATCCAAGAATTCTTGATGACAAAAAGAGCCCTTAAGATTGAATCCAGGTAGGGAGATCGAAAAGAAAATATATTCCCTTTTATGTTGATTAATCTTGTTACTGTATTTGTGTTAATTAGTTAGTGAATATCTTGTCTTTCTATTGAAATCCATCATTTTTGGAGAAACGACATAATGTTAAACACACGCACACACACACACACACACACACACACACACATATATATATATATATATATATATATATATATATATATATATATATATATATACACACACACACACACACACACACACACACATATATATATATATATATATATATATATATATATATATATATATATATATATATATAACATCATATTTACAATCGACATCATCATCAGCCGTTACTAGTCCACGGCAGAACAAAGGTCTAAAACATGTACACTTCCAATTGTGTCAGTTTATAGTGTTTCTGTGCCAGTTCACATTAGCAAACTTTCTTATTTTGCCAATCCATCGTCTTCTCTTCCTTCCCATACTTCTTTATCAATCTCTAGGGATCCATTCTGTTATTCTTAATGTCCATCTATTGTGCGTAATTCTCGTTATATATATATATATATATATATATATATATATATATATATATATATATATATATATATACATATATATATATATATATAATATATATATGTATATGTGTATATATATATGTATATATATATATATATATATATATATATATATATATATATCTATATATCCTCCTCCTAAGCCTATTGACGCAAACGGTCTCAGTTAGATTTCCACAGTCGTCTCTATCATGAACTTTTATATCAATACCCCTCCATTCATCATCTCCTACTTCCCGCTTCATAGTCCTCAGCCATGTAGGTCTGGGTCTAGCAACTCTTACAGTGCCTTGTGTAGCCCAGTTGAAAGTTTCGTGAACTAACCTCTCTTGGGGAGTGCGAAGAGCATGCACAAACCATCTCCATCTACCCCTCACCATATCTCATCCACATATGGCACTTGAGTAATCTCTCTTATAGTTTCATTTCTAATACTTTCTTGCAATATATATATATATATATATATATATATATATATATATATAAGTATATACATATATATATATATATATATATATATATATACATGTATATATATACCCACAGGTTTATATAATCATATTGTATATGTATGTTATATACATACTATATATATTTATATATATTAAATATGTATTTGTAAATGCATATTTAGGCTACAGTATATATTTATATATATATATATATACATATATATATACATATATATATATATATATATTTATATATATATATATATATATATATATATATATATGTATAAATGATTCAAGTTATATTAAGCCAGTTATATTACTCTGGAAGATGATATGATAAATCTAATAACAACTATGTAGACAACTTCAAAGGTGTATGAATGTTCTTAAAAAAATGAATATCATTATCATGAATTATGTAAATTGAGAGCTGTCGTACAAACATAATATTCGGGAATGCTAGGTTTTTTTATTTGAAAAAGCTTTGAATAATTATAATATAGATGAGAGAAAGAGAGAGAGAGAGAGAGACCAGAGGCAAGCAATTATAGACCTGTTAGTCTAACATCACATATTATGAAAGTGTATGAAAGAGTAATAAAAAAGAAAATAATGAATCATTTGGTTAAAAATCATTTGTTTAATGTAGGTCAACACGGTTTTGTGCCCGGAAAAAGTACACAAACCCAACTGATAGCACAGTATGAAAACATACAGTATATGAAAATATGATAAATGAAAAAGTCACAGATGTGGTATATCTAGATTTTGCAAAAGCCTTTGACAAGGTAGACCATAATATATTAGAGAAAAAAATGAGAAAGCATAATATTAAGGGAAAGATAGGAAAATGGATAAAAGAATTTCTACAAAACAGAAAACAGATAGTGATTGCAAATGACGAGAAATCAGATGAAGCTCAGGTAATATCTGGCGTGCCATAGGGTACGGTATTAGCTGCACTGCTGTTTGTTATTATGATCTCAGACATAGACTGTAATGTTAAAGACTCTGTAGTGAGAAGTTTCGCCGAAGACACAAGAATAAGTAGAGAAATTACTTGTGATGAAGATAAGAACTCATAACAAAGAGATCTAAACAAAATATATGAGTGGGCGGAGATAAATAGGATGGTATTTAACTATGATAAATTCGAATTAACAATTTATGGAAACAGAGAAAGAATGTTATATGCATACAGGGGACCTAATAACGAGACAATCACAAACAAGGAAGCAATTAAAGACCTTGGTGTAATGTTAATGTTATGCAACGACCAAATAGCAACACTGTTGGCTAAATGTAAAGCAAAAATGGAAATGCTATTCAGACACTTTAAAACAAGAAAAGCTGAACACATGATTATGCTGTACAAAACTTATGTACGTAGTACACTCGAGTACTGCAATGTGATATGGTACCCACACTACCAAAAGGATATTGCACAAATAGAGAGTGTACAAAGGTCCTTTACTGCTAGAATAGAAGAAGTTAAGGACCTTGACTACTGGGAAAGACTGCAATTTTTAAAATTATACAGTCTACAAAGGAGAAGAGAATGCTACATGTTAATACAAGTATGGAATCTCCCTTTATTCATCTTTTTTGCATAGGAGTAAAGTACTCTGGGGTTTTTCTTGGTATTTTGAAGTGTCCTTTCTTCTAAGTTCGTTTTTTCCATTTTCTTTCGATTATATAATATTTTTTTTTCTGCATTTTCTATCTTACTTTTTATTTCCATCATTTTCCATACATTTTTTTTCTTTTGCAAGATTTTTCTTCCACTTTCTAATTTTCTGAAATAAGATCCTTCTGTCTCTTGTTATGCATGTCTGATGTTTATTTTTTTTTTCGGTACATATTTTTCAACAAATTTCTCCAGTATTTTGTACAATATATCTGTATTTACCTGTATATTATCACTTACTAATACATTTTCCCCATCTTTGTCCGATTCTTCCTTTATTTATGACCATTTTATATTCTTACCATAGAAATTACATTTTCCGTATCCTTCCCATCGTTTTGTGCTTTGTTTATCTTTGCGTTCACTTGATTTGGAATGGACTATTAATTCTATAACATTGTGGTTTGAAATTCCCATGTTATACTCTATTATTTCTTTAACATAATTCACCTCATTCTCAAATGCTAAATCTAGGACATTGTCCTTTGTTGTTGGAATGTGGTTTATTTGTTGCATATTATGTTCTAATAGCATATCTTGAAGCTTTTCTAACTGTCTCTTATCTTCTGCGCTACTATTACTCTCTTTTTTATGTTTATATACAACCACTTTCTTCTATCCGTTCTTTCCAATCCACGAAAGGAAAGTTAAAATCTCAGGTTAGGCGTATATTCCAGTCTTTATGGTTTCTACATATATCATCTATTTTTTTCTATTATTATGTCAAACTCCTTAGTATTTGGGGTCTGTAAACTACAATATTCACTAATTTTTCATATTCAAATTCTACCGCAATCAATTCACATTCTGTGTTGCTGTATTTTTCACAGACTTTTCCTTGATTTATGTCTCTTCCATATATTGTGGTTCCCCCTTGATTCCTATTTGTTCTCTCTGATCTATATGTTTGGAAACCCTTTATCTGGTCATCACTGCCAGTCTCTTGGGAATGCCATGTTTCACTTATATTTAATATATCTATTTTTTCAATTTGGGTTAGTTCTTCTAAGAACTCTATTTTCCTTTTAGAGTTACTCGTGACTAAACCCTGTGCATTCATCACTATTATGGTTTGTGTTTCATCCCCATTATTTAATATTGGTAATAATATGGATTTTCCCATGCTTCCTTCCTGTTCTGATATGATGTTCTTTTCTTCATTTCCAGGAATTCTGCCATTAAAAAATCCAACTTTTCTATTACATTTGCTCTTTTGCCTTCATATTTATTTTTGTGTGTATACCTGCAATTATCCCCATATCTGCACCAACCCCTGGCATTATAGATGCATTCTTTGTAGTTGGGCTTTAAATGTACATATTTGGGTTGAAAGGCATCATATCTTGGGGCCTTTGGTGCATAGTGCGGTATATACGCGGCCTGCTTTTTTGTTTCTTTTTTTTTGTTTCATTTTTGCTTTCATTTTTCTTTTCAGTTTGCTGAGTTTTCTTACTTTCATTCATGGTTGCAGGATGCATATATCGACATTTTTTGTTGAAACTGCATCCTTTTCCTTCTTTTAGGTTTTTGCATATTTTTGGATGGAGATCTCTGCATTCGTCTCCATATCCGTCTAAATACGCACATTTACCATATATTTCATAATTATGGCATATCTTTGGATGCTTGTAGTAGCATCTTTCGCCAAATCTGCAATTCCCTCTTTTCATTAAATTGTAGACTATATCTTTCTTTTCTTTTTTTTTCTTGTTCTTGCTCTACCCTAAAAATATGTAGGTCCGGGTAGAGTCTCTTGGGTCTATTATTTGTTTCCATCTGATAATTTATTTCTTCATAAGTATGTTTTTGGATGGCATCATAAGTTATATCAATGATTTCCTCAGCATCCTTACACATATCCTGTTCATTTTTCTCTTCTTCTTCTTCTTCTTCTTCTTCTTCTTCTTCTTCTTCTTCTTCTTCTTCTTCTTCTTTATCTTCAATTATTTGCAGATTTAGTCTGGACTTAATTATATTTTCTATATTTTCTATCCAGACTAAGCATGTTGACCAGAATACCTTTGTGTCTCTATTTTTTTTATTTTTTGCTGTATTTCAGCACATGTAGGGTGTGTTGGAACATGGCAGGCATCACATTTTCTAATCAGTTGTTGAGGATTATTAATGGAATACCATATATTACATGTATTACACCATTTTGGCATTCTTTTTCCCAATGCATCAATCAGCATATTCCACATATTGAACTTCTTATTGTTCTTTGATGGAATGTGTTGATTGATGTAAACTTTCTTTATAAGTCTCTTTATCACTTGGATCTTCTTTGGAATTTCTTCTATTATTTTGCTGATGTTTTCCACAGATTTGCTCCAGTTTGTGGGATCATATTGTTTCAATATGTCTGCGAACATTTTTCCGTCACACTGGTTGGAGTTACTAGTGACCTCTGTTATCAGACGGTCGAGTTCTTGTTTCGCCAACTCATAGAATTTACTTTTGCTGACTGCAGCAATGTCCCTCCAAGCTTTGCCTGTATTATAGAGCGCCATCTTGATCAGATTTTTAGTAATTCACAAGATAACTATCCTATGTCGACATTTTATCCCACTTTTCTGACCTCAAACTAATCACCGACTATTCACGAAAACTTGTAGCTATATTGCACTCGATAGCCTTTTGTTATCCGCGTTAAATCAGGATATTTATAGGGTCGCACAAGTGTATTCACTCACCGGCATGCAGAAAGAGAGAGAGAGAGAGAGAGAGAGAGAGAGAGAGAGAGAGAGAGAGAGAGAGAGAGAGACTTCACACCGTTTAAAATAAAGCTATTACCTCTTTTTCTTCCAAGAAAAACTATTTTTTTTCATGTATTATCAATAGATTTTATTCTTTTAAATATTGATATTTTGATCATTATTTAAAATACCCAGGGCATTAAAGTGCCGTATTTCTTGTTGTTTTTAAATCTCGTGAATTAACTAATCCTAATTTTTCATTAATTTAATCAGTGCCTTTGGTTAGTCACAATTGGAATTTATGATTCATATGACATGATAACTTCCTTCTCCCACCTATCACCATCGGTTTAAAGGTTTAATGGCTGCTCATGAATGGCAGAAACTGATATACATATGACACATATCCATATGATCAGCGCCCAGCCCCCTCTCCACCCAAGCTAGGACCTAGGAGGGCCAGTCAGTGGTTGCTGATGACTCAGCAGATAGACCTACAGGCTCCCCCAAACTCTAATCCTTAGTTAACAAGAATAGTGAGGTTGCAGCTACCAAAGAAACTAACGAGTTCGAGTGGTTCTCGAACCCCAGTCTGGCGGTCACCAGTCAGGGACGTTACCACATCGGCCACAAAAACGAGAAAAAGGACATCTACTACTGAATGCTTCAGAATTTCAAAGGGTTTATTTCTTCATTTCCTATTCGCCAGTCAGAATGACGCTGTGACGTCATTAATTTCACTGGTCTCTCATAAAACAATTAAGAGTAGCTGTTAATTAGACTGGCCTATTTCTACTCAGTCCCCCCCCCCCTGCAAATGGAGGTAATTAAGTATGACACGTGGTTGTGCCAGTTAATGCTGATGTCTTATTCTTCCTCTGCTTATTATTATTATTATTATTATTAGTTTTTTCTTCTACTAGTGTACGCGACCCGTCAAAATAACGAATGAATATTTAGATAGATATGAACACACACCCAACATTCTCTCCCTAGGGTAGGACTACAACCCCTCCACGCTTCTTGCTTTTCCGTCTACCTAGGTCAGGGGATCCTTCAACTACGTCGACTCCGAAGGCAAGGTCCAGACCCAGCACTACATGGCCGACGCCCTCGGCTTCCACGTCTCCGGCACCAACCTGCCCGTGGCTCCCGACGCCCCAGAAGCCCCAGCTCCCTTGGCCCTTCCAGGACCCCTGCCGTAGCCTGTTCAGGACACCCCAGAGGTCGCCGCCGCTAAGGTCGCCTTCAAGGCCGCTTTCGTCGAGGCTGCTACCGCAGCTGAAGCCGCTCCTGACGCCCGCAAATAAACAAATTGTTTGTTTGTTTGTTTGTTCTTAAAGCTGTCCCATCTTCCGTGAAGAGGCCACGTAGAGCACCGTACTCTTCAGTCAGGTCATCAGCTTCTTATGAGGGAGGACAATGAATTGATGGGACTCGGCGTTGATGCGCTTCACTTTCTGTACATACTGTATACTGTAGTGAGATATTCAGGCTGTGATCATGTATGTGTGTTTGTATGTGTGAGTGAATATTTCTCCAAAGAAAAATAAAAAAATATATTTTGAAATATTACTTATATTATCCTTTTACTTTTATTTCCTATAATGTTTATATGATGAAAAGGTGGTTTCAACACATTGCGAGATAGAACATGAGATGAGTTTAATACCAACACATATAGAAATTAAAAAATGAGCAATATAAACTCAATCAATCATGTTGCTATTTTTCCAAATAACTCTTTTATTATTAGTTTATCATAAGATACCAAGAGCATTATTCTGGATTTTATTCTTGATAATTAAATTAAAATACAACCCCATTTTTCTCTAATTATTTTTGAAGGTAACGAATCGCATGTACTAAAGTGTACTCAAGGTGCACAATTTCCCTAACCTATAAGTAAAATACTTCTCTTTTAATGTTGGTCCTTACTAATTACAAATGTTTCCTTGTAGGCACACTTTATATTAAGTGTTACCTATTTATTTATTTTCTTCTTAATAGAAAATAAGAGCTCTGAGATTTAGCCTTTTACCTCATTCTTCTCTTAAAAAGAAAATACTTTTCACTCTTTTGAATAGTTCAGGCTAATATAACTTAGTCTTTAGTTCATTACAAGTTCTTCAGAGCTACACACGACCGATCTACACAAAAATGATAGTAACATGGATAAGAAAAGTGAAAACTAACAAATGAAGTAAGAAAAGTAATGATACGTTGAATGACATGAGAGATGCTTTGGGCCAGTAGTAAGAATGGGAAAACATTCACTTGTTTGAAAAAAGTGCGCAAACTATTAAACAATTCGAACGAAAGGACCTTGATAACAGCAACAGCTGAAGCCTCAAGAACTTACAATATTTGGCAGAGATTTTGTGAGAAAACATTACATCTGTCATAAAGCATCTTGAATAATCTGCTTTAAAGAATATTGGATTTTGAAGTATTTGTAGGCGTGTGAATTTGTGTAAATATATATATATATATATATATATATATATATATATATATATATGTGTGTGTGTGTGTGTGTGTGTGTGTGTGTGTGTGTGTTATGTTGGGAAAACAATAAGGACACCAAGAATGTGTTACCTGGATTGGGTAGTAAATGCTATTCTATCTAAGATGCAATGGATATGGGGGAAGTCAACGTGCTGCACATGAAGACTTCTGCGTAGGTATGTGAAGCGAGTCAGTTTTCCACAGACGAAACTATCAAGTTTTAACAGTAAAAGGATGAAAGTGAAAGCAACTGTTGTTTCTATCTTTCGCTGAAACCAACCCACAATTAAGGTAATGGGTCATTGGTGAATGTACACACACACACAATACACACAAGCAAACACACACTTACCAAAACACATATGTGTTTAAGTGATTACATATATACAACTGATAATTTTTATTCATGCTAGTCCCACTTAAGCAAGTATCGTGAATAATTCATAATTTTCATTCATGCTATTCACATAACAAAAGATCATAATATATTCCATCATATCAGTTAGCACAGACAATACAAACTATTTTCAATGAAAATAAACTTCAAAGACTTTTTTTGGACTTATATTCCCCTTCTGTTGACCTTAGTTTCCAATTGGGTATTTAGTGAAGAGTGTTATAACAGATTTCAGTGAAATAGGTCAAAGTGCCTTCCCCAATCACCCCCCGCCCCCCTTCAAGGGACGATCCCAAGACCCATGCTCGGGGTTAGGCTGGGAAACTCGGGATTTTTGGAGGGGCTTAACTATTTAAAGGTTTAAAGGCCGCTCATGAATGGCAGATGCAAGGGACAGTGACATTGCCCTATCAAGCAGGACAATGCCCAAGAAACAGACCATATATGTCTTATGATCAGCGCCCAAGACCCCTCTCCATCCAAGCTGGGACCAGGTAGAGCCAGGTAATGGCAGCTGATGACTCAGCAGAAGTTTACAAAAATCATACAACAACATTTTCCAGCTGTTGTAATAAACTTAATTCCCAAGAATCCTCTCACAGTTGGCTCGGTTTTTCACTTTAAGGATCGATTGAGTCCTTTGATGTCCTCTGGTGTAGTGTATCGATATATTTGCCCAAAGTGTAACCCTGGGACCTACGTAGGATCTACCAAGAGGTTGTTGAAGGTCAGAACAGGTTGCAGAATATCCAACCCAGAACATTCAAATATTCGCAATCATACTAAAATGTGCAAAACAAATATTGATAATAAAGATTTTAGCATTATAGGACAGGAATCTAATTACCATGACTTGCCTATTCTGGAGTCAATTTTGATTAAAAGACTGGTTCCATCGTTAAACACCCAAGCTTCCCCCACTCAATTGTACTTGTCATAGCTTTCTTTGTTTTGTTCTGTAATTGTTGATGCCATTCAGTTTTTATTTGCGCTTCTGCGAGGTTGGTCCCACTTCTGTTTTATGCATATTTTTACTTGAATTTTCATTTTTTTTAATAATTTTTACTTTTTATATTTGTATACTTTTTATTACTGTTTCTTAATGTTATAAATGTACTTCTTATTTGTACCCCTGGAAGATGTGATAATGACGATCACGAAACGTTGGGATATATAAATGGAATTTTAGAACTGCCTATTTCCCTGTCCACTTTGAGAAATGTAAATTACTGGCTGCCCCCACCTTCTCTGATGATGATGATGATATATATATATATATATATATATATATATATATATATATATATATATATATATATATATATATATACATATATATATATATGTATGTATGTATATATTCCTTTTACAAAGGTTATTACAAAATATTCTATAACATGAAAATTAATTTGAAAGACGTTCCTTTCCTAACATTTTCATATTATCATCCAATTCTAAGATATAAATGAGCTTCACACTTTAATTCCGTTCATCAGAAAAAATGCAATACATGGCACAGATCTTGTAAGGTTTTTAATTTTTCATAAAAACCAATTTGAGAGGAGGGAAAGTGGGTTAAATAATTCCTTTGAACCTCGTTCGATTAAAAGGAATTTTTACCTATGAACATGAAACAGCATTAGCATAGGAAACCTTTTTTAATCCTGGAATGGTACTTTCCTATTCTATATCATTATTTTTCATTATAATCCAAGTACTTTCAATATCTCTCAGATACTCATCTCCTTACGGATCTCAGCACTCATAACGAAGTCAAAAATAAAGAAGGGATTTTTATTTCTAAGGTTTCCATAACAGCCACTGTATCGAATGAAAGACATAAGAAACCTGCAATTATTTATAATTGTGAGTATAATATTTTGTAAAATTTTTCCCTCTTACTCTGAAAATATTGTATCTTATCAACTTTTTTCTGACAAGCGTCTAACGCTATGTTTAAGACTTGTTCATGATCCTGATCCCAAGTCAGTTATTATTATTATCATTACCAGCTAAGCTACAAACCTAGTTGGACAAGTAGAATACTATAAGCACAATGGCTCCAACAGGGAAAGTAGCCTAATGAAGAAGGAAAATAAGGAAACATAGAATCGTCTGTCTGAGTGTACCATTAAACAAGACAACTTTAACCCAAGATAGTAGAACACAAGAGGCTATGGAACTACTCAAGAACAGAAAAAAAAAAAAATTCGAAATTGGAGTGTCCTCCGCCTAGAACAGCTGCTTACCGTTGCTAGAGTCCCTTCTACCGTCCACCAAGTAAAGCGGCCAATGAAAATAATGTGCGGTAGTTAACCCCACAAAGTCATAAAAATATGTTAGATTTTCGATATTGGTTATCTTAGTTCTTTATAGGTTATATGGAAAATTTACGATTCAAAGAACTTTAGGGTCCGTCTTTGGATCATGAAAACATCATAGATATTTTTTATCGAGTATTCGAGGGTGAATTCTAATCTATACTTAAACTTAAGTTCAAAAAAAAAAAAAAAAAAAAAAAAAAAAAAAAAAAAAAAAAACCTGAATTGCACGTGAAAATGAAACACGTGTGGCTTTTATTTAGAGATTGATTGAAGAGTATTTTTAAAGACTTTTCATGTATAATAAAAAGGAACTCTTTGAAAACCTAAGTTCCTTCTTTGATTCAATTACCATTAGCATACCTGGGATAGTAATTTCAACTCTTTTGCCTTCAATAGAAAAAAAAGAAAAAAAAGAGGAAAAATGTATCCCTCCTTTTGTATTTAAGTTGAAAGCGACTCCACAACATACATAATTGCCAAGCCTTTGAAAAAATTACCCCTTAAAGAAGATTTATCTATTTCTTATAATAAACCGTATCGATGCAATATAACACACTCGCTATAATAATCTTGTTGGAGTATTTTCATGATGACAGCCATTCTATTCAAAATTCTCAAATAAAGAAATCTATTTCTGAGCGAGAGATGACATGGAAAGCAATATTCAGTATTGCAAATCCTTACTTCTCGGCGTAGTCCTATTGTGTGATCTAACACTTGAATTATTCATCCGTTCAACGAATACAATTGACGAAGCAGTACGACCTTACAATACATCATTAGCAGCATTTGAAATCATGTGTACAAAGTGCGAGAGTTTACTGGCGTTTACAGGCATTGTTAGTTGAAGTCTACTAATCCCCATTATTGCCAATCTGATATCTTTTGTTGTGCAATGTAATGTCAAGTGATGTAGAGAGAGAGAGAGAGAGAGAGAGAGAGAGAGGAGAGAGAGAGAGAGAGAGAGAGAGATTGTTCCCTAGCATAGTGGACTGAAAGATATTCTGGTATAGTGTCTTTTTAATGTTTGCAAGAGAAAAAAAAATAAATATTGCGTTGTTGTTCACCTCTGATTCCAAGTATATCAAAGTATAAAATAAAATGGCTGCATTGCAAAGGAAAATCTGTCAAAAGATAACATAACATTCTGATATAGTGAAATACAGCAATATTACAAGTATATTTTCTAAAATAAAAATATTTCTAAAACAAATAAGGTAATCTAAAAGTATATTGTCTATAATGATTTTTTTTTTTGCTTAAACGAAATGCAGTAATATTAGAAGTATACCAATTATAATAAATTTTTATGATGTAACAAATAAACCAATAGGAAAGCAACAAATAATTTTTTGTTTCCTCTTTTTACTTGAGTGCTCTCTCTCTCTCTCTCTCTCTCTCTCTCTCTCTCTCTCTCTCTCTCTCTCTCTCTCTCTCTCTCTCTCCGTTGTTGCCAAATGATTCGACGACGGTCATGGTAAAGATCGAATCTGATGGCTTTATTTGTCATGGTCTTTTGACTACCTACTTTTATCAAAGCAGTTGTCTTTTTTTAGTTATTTCTCTCTCTCTCTCTCTCTCTCTCTCTCTCTCTCTCTCTCTCTCTCTCTCTCTCTCTCAAATCCTTTTCGTACTGATGCACCTCAATCGTCAACTCGCATGTTTAACAAAAATGCCAATTCGATAGCTTCTGCTTTTCTTCCTTTTATCATTATTATCAAAAATATTATTATTATCATTACTAGCTAAGCTACAGCCTTAGTTGGAAAAGTAGGATGTTGTAAGCCCAAGGGCTCCAACAGGGAAAAATAGCCCAGTGAGAAAAAGAAATATGGAAAAACAAAAACCAATGGAAGTAATGAACAATTAAAATGAAAACTTTCTACTTCACTTCTAACATCCACACTTCGGTTCGAGCGAATGGGTGATCCAACGAGGAAGATAAAGAACAGGGAAGCTACTGTACGTGTTGTGGATAGGGAGGATGATTATTCTGCTGTGTTTGCTATTTGAATGCATTTAGCATATATGCATATACACATGCATTTATATATATATATATATATATATATATATATATACACACACACACACACACACACACACACACATATATATATATATATATATATATATATATATATATATATATGTACTGTATTTAAAGTGAACGTACAAAACTGCCCTGTGCAAAGGAAGAAAACTTTACTAGAGAAATTCTTCCTTTAATTTTTCTTTAAATTAATTTTATAAGTCATCATACAAATATCGATCCATAAGGGTGTGTGTATATATATATATAAATATATATATATATATATATATATATATATATATATATATATATATATATGTATATAATGTAATATATATGTATATATATATATATACACACATATATATATATATATATATATTATCATTATTATTACTTGCTAAGCTACAACCCTAGATGGAAAAGCAGGATGCTATAAGCCCAACAGGGAAAATAGCCCACCGAGGAAAGGAAACAAGGAAAAATAAGATATTTTAGGAACAATAACATAAAAATAAATATTTCCTATATAAACAATTAAAAAACTAACAAAACCAAAGGAAGAGAAATTAGATAGAATAGTGTGCCCGAGTGTACCCTCAAGCAAGAGAACTCTAACCCAAGACACAGTGGAAGACCATGGTACAGAGGCTATGGCACTACCCAAGACTAGAGAACATTGGTTTGATTTTGGAGTGACGTTCTCCTAGAAGAGCTTCTTACCATAGCTCAAGAGTTTCTTCTACCCTTACCAAGAGGAAAGTAGCCAATGAACAATTACAGTGCAGTAGTTAACACCTTAGCTGAAGAAGAATTGTTTGGTAATTTCAGTGATGTCAGATGTATGAGGACAAAGGAGAAAATGTAAAGAATAGGCCAGACTATTCGGTGTATGTGTGGGTAAAGGGAAAGTGGACCGTAACCGGAGAGAAGGATCCAATGTAGTACTGTCTGGCCAGTCAAAGGACCCCATAACTCTCTAGTGGTAGTATCTCAACTATATATATATATATATATATATATATATATATATATATATATATATATATATATATATATATATATATACATAAATATGCCAAAATATACTTCTTTCAATAAAAGCAGTTTTTATTTTAATGACTCATATTTAAGAATATCGTTACCGTATTTGAAAAAATTTAAACCAATACCGTTTAAGTGAAATACGAAGCTAAAACCACAAATTATTCCATTAGAGTAGGATGCAGTAATTGAAATGCACCTTACAATGTAATTGATGAGAGGTGTCTATGTAGGCAAAGCCTTATTCCGTAAACCTCTGAAACCTAATGTAGAACATTATCTCTAATGCACGTAATGGCTGGGAATATTCAGTAAAGAGGGACTGGCTTCACATAACTGAGGCACAACATTAATAACATCACTCGTTTAGTCTAGGAATTAAATGGCTGACAATGAAATTTTGGAAAGGACGTTAATAAGGAGATGGAAGAAGTGAGAAGTTACAACTACTATAAAACAAAAAGTCAAAATAAGCCTTCCTTTGCCCCAGCCATCAACCCCACTAAAAAGGGCTGTGAAGGTCTATTGGAAACGTCCCTGGCTGGTGATCGCCGGACTGGGGTTCGAGTCCCATTCAGCTCGATAGTTTCTTGTATTGTCTGCAACCTCACCAGCCTTGCGAGATAAGGATTGGGGGTTTGAGGGAGCCTAAAGGTTTACCTGCTGAGTCATCAGCAGCCATTGCCTGGTCCTACCTTAGATGGAGAGGGGGTGGACGCTGATTATATGTAAGTTATATATGAAGATAAATGAATGGGGTAATAAATTCAAACTACTATAAAATGAATGGGGTAATAAATTCAAACTACTATAAAAAAAGTCAAAATAAAACTTAATGAAGCCCAGCCATCAGCCCTGCAAAACTATTGCAAATGAATAGAGTAATTGTTATAGATACATGATATTTGAGATCGAACTTTATAACGGCTCCCCTCTCTCATCTCATGTAATTACAGTATAATAAAAATGGATTCGGGTAATGAAACGTAATTATATATGAGAAAGACCAATCTAACCAGCATCGAGTTACATAATTAGAGAGCGTAGCCTAGAGCTTTGTAGGGTAGCGGTGCGACCTGTTGTGTTTTGAGGATAATTAATAACAAAGAGGATATGACAGTGTTAAACACCGTCTTTGTTCCAGCACGCTTTCCCTAATGCATTCTATGACGGGATATTTGTTTCCTATGATATACCATACACGAAGCAGGAGATTGAAGATTGAATGGCTATAAGAGAGAGAGAGAGAGAGAGAGAGAGAGAGAGAGAGAGAGAGAGAGAGAGAGAGAGATGCTTAATAAAAATAATTCTTATTCTTATACTATGAGGCTAATGGTGGAGAGAGAGAGAGAGAGAGAGAGAGAGAGAGAGAGAGAGAGAGAGAGAGAGAGAGAGAGATGCTAGGTACCCTTGCATTATTGCATTATATCTTTATGTTGAAAGAAATGGTTACAATTGATTCATAAAAAAAGAAGGAAAAAAAAAAAAAGATCCTCACAGCGATAATAGATTCAAATATAATTAACCACTTCACCTTCTTATAGTCTTCTTGAAATGATATATGGGATAAAAGGTCAACTATTAACAAAGGGTTTTTCTTTTTTCTATGCCACTTTCCTTCCCTTGACACCCCACTGCTTTGGATTTCTTTTCCACAATCATTCATTTCCAGTGACTAAAATCCCCCATCTTGCTCCTCTTCCTTTCCTCTTTGATATCTCTCCTCTGCGTTTCCCCCTATTTCTCTTCACGGTGAAAAGTTTCGTGTAAAAAATGATTGAACCCCATTTAAGCCAGCAATTACTCCAGGATTCTTTTCTTTTTCCATAACTTTGCCCGCGAGGCTTTGCAAACAGTCCGCCTCCTCTTGGAAACTATAGTCGAGAATTATGTTCAAGGAAGTTAAATACCTCTCTCTCTCCAGGAAGCTATTTTAGCCTTAGACAATGGAAGTAAAACTCTCTCTCTCTCTCTCTCTCTCTCTCTCTCTCTCTCTCTCTCTCTCTCTCAAGCAGGCTATCTAGTTGTAAACAATGAAAAGTAAAATCTTTCCCTCTCTCTCGCTAGGCAACTAGTTTAGCTTTAGACAATAGAAGCAAAATCTCTCTCTCTCTCTCTCTCTCTCTCTCTCTCTCTCTCTCTCTCTCTCTCTCTCTGGGTAGGCTATTCAATTTTAAACAATTAAAGTAAAATGTCTCCCTCTTTCGCAGGGCAGGTATTTTAGCTTTAGGCAATGGGAGTAAAATATCTCTCTCTCTCTCTCTCTCTCTCTCTCTCTCTCTCTCTCTCTCTCTCTTGGCAGGCTATTTACAGTATAGGCTATTTATTAAATAAACAATAAAAGTAAATTCTCTCCCCCTATCTCGCTATGCAGCTATTTTAGCTTTATGGAAGTATTCTCTCTCTCTCTCTCTCTCTCTCTCTCTCTCTCTCTCTCTCTCTATATATATATATATATATATATATATATATTTGTTCCGACACAAATACTCACCGAGAACTACTTTTCTTTGGAGTCACTTGTGATCTCTCAATCTCGACCAAGGTTTTCCCGCCGTTACCCCCCTTACCCCGCTCTATATAGGTTTACCCCCGCCGCCAGAGAATGCGCCCTGAGGGCAGGATTAGGGCAGGTCACTGCCTCTCTGGGTCAGCATCGTCATTAAGTTTCTTGGTCGTGAGCTGTAAACATCTCACTCTCTCGCTCTCTCGATCCTTTGGCGCGTTTGTGTTCCACGTGTTTCCAGTGTGGGGACTTGTGTTTTTTCTTGCGTAGTGCGTTATTCGCAAGTGTTACAGTGCGTTCTCCCTGTGTATTACCCAGAGTACTTATAACTCGCTAGTGTTGGCCCTTTCGTGTGCATGGAGCATGTGCGACGTTGCCCTGGTCCTAGAGCCGGAAAGTCGTGTGGGGCTTTCCTCTCTAAACCAGAAGTAGACCCTCACTCCCTTTGTTCCACGTGTAGGGGGAAAGTTTGCTCCACCGCGGACACGTGTCCGGAGTGCGTAAGCTGGGATGATATACAGTGGGTACGGTACGGTACCAAAAAGAAGAAGTCTTCTAAGCGTTTCCCCAGAAAAGTTAGTGGCGTTTCTTCGTTACCGTCGGCCAGTGATCGGTCCGACGAAGCCTCGGCTTCTCCGTCTCCTTCGCAGAGGAGAGGGCAGCAAGCCCCCAGTGTTGTGATTAGTCATAGCGTTCTTCCCGGTGAACCCAGTGTGAGGGAAGAACCAAGGGCCGGCCCCTCTAGAGATAACGGAGGGTCCGGTAGTGCTTCTGGTGAATCAGGCCTCGTGGCAGGGGACCACGCGTCCTCAGAAGACCCCGTATGGGGCAGTGTTGTGATTTCAGAGTCTCCCCCGCCCTCGTGGGCCGGTGCGTCGGGCTCTCCCCCGCCAGAGGACAGCCACGCTAGAGTTCGCCGCCCGAGTAGCGATGCCTTCGGGTGGAAGTTGCCGAAAACACCGGGGAGGTCACCGCTAAGAATGGACGTGACCCTGGACCCCTGGCCCCCTGGCCCCCTGGCATAGATAGAGTGGACTCGGTGCCGATGATCTCCACAGCGGTCCCCGAAGACTTCCTCCAGCATCCAATCTCGGACGTCCAACGGCGAAGAGCTTCCCCCACGCATCACGTGGGCAGCCGTTACACGAGGAACGTGGCGCCCTCGGACTCGTCGGAGATAGATTCATCCTCCGGGGGAGAAGTCAGGGAGAAACGGCGCGGGAAGAGGGAGCGGTCCGAAAGCGATCGTTCTCGCTCCAGGTCAAGGTCGCGACATAGCAGGAAGCGCCCCCGCTCCCACTCCCGTAAGTATAGGAGAGATGCCTCTCCCGGCGGCGCTTGGGTCTATGTCCCTTCAGGAGAGTCCAAGAGGCTCCACTCTCCAGACTCTCGTTCCAGTGAACGAGCGTCTAGGCTGCCGCTCCCTACGCACAGCCTAGAACCGCTCGACCTGCCACGCAGGAAAGACCTCGCTCAGAAGCATAAGTCCTCGAGGCCTCCGGTTCACCCCGCCCAGCGGGGGGAAACGCGCTTCTTTGAAGGCAACCTGACCGAACCAGCCCAGCTGGTGCGGTCATCGAGCAAGAAGGATCGGTTCCCGTTGTCGGGTCAGCCCACCGGGACCGTGACTTCAGCTTCCAGAGCCTTGGGGCAACCGAGGGCCCTCCCTGAGCCGGTGGCACCCGCCTTGCAGCGAGATCCACCCTCCTACGGAGCTCCCTACGGTTACAGGTCGGCCTCCCTGGACCCAAGAGGAGGACGACCGGTCTACCGTTCAAGCAACCCGGCACCCCCACGCCAGGCCGAGGCCTCGGCTGAGGGAGGCGAAGCTTCCCCGTCGGAGGACTCCACATACAGAAGGGTGGTGGGTCTCATCAGGAGGCTCCATGGGATCGCAGAACCCTCGGCACCTAAGGTGAATTCCTGGAGGTCAAGCCTCCTGAGATTCACGCATCACGACGCCCTTCCGAAGTCCTCCCTGGCCCTTCCTCTTGCCCCAGACCTAGTACTGGGACAAGAGTACATAGATAACTTGGTGGCCAGCAATGCGGAAGCCCCCAAGTCCCAGAGTGCCTCGAAACTGCTCCAGGGCCTCAAGACACAAGGGAAAGTTTACATTCCTGAAGGGTGGCGCCCAGGCCCCTGTAAAGTGGACCCGGCCTTAGACATCCTGGGACAAGGCGGCTCGGACGAAAGGGCCTCTTCAGCCCCGGTTTCCTTCTCGCCTACAGAAGCCGCCATGATGGAGGAGATGTCGAGGGACCTGGTGAACGTCTCCTCATGGCTGGACTGGTGGGCCTCCACGTTGGTGAACGTGCAAGCCTCCATCGACCCCGAAGATCCAGAGCAGCAGAGTCTCCTGACGGACCTTCTCACCTCCGGGGGGAAAACTCTCAAGTTTCTGGCGTACCAAGCGCTCGCCTTGACGGCCAACTGGGTACTTAGGAAACATGACACAGTTCTCTCTAAGTTGTCGAGGAAGATCCCGGACAGGGAGGCCCGAGCTGTGCGTAGCCTACCCTTGGGGGGTGAGTCTCTGTTCCCTTTAAAGGAACTGGAAGTTCTAATGGAGAAGGTGTCCAAGAGGAGAGAGGCCAACGTCCCCAGACAAGCGTCTTCTAGAAGGCCGCCATACAGGAGATCAGCCTCGGATAGCGCCGTGACTCCTCAGGCCGCCCCCAGCTCTTCGAGGAGGGACGCCCCTTCCTCCTCCTGGACAACAACTCCGCAGCCCTCCCGCAGAGGAGCACCAGCTTCTGCCAGCTCCTTCAGGTCGGGTTACTCCGCCTCGAAGAGAGGCAGATCAGGCCGCCCCTCTAGGAGAAGGTAGAGGGAGAGGCCCCCTACTCCCGCCCAAGCCTCGGGTTGGGGGATGCCTCAGACCTCATTGGCAAGCATGGAAAACACAAGGGGCGGATCCTTGGACGGTGTCCGTCCTGAAAGAAGGCTACAGGCTCCCCTTCATAGCGGACCCACCCCCTCTTATTCCAGCCAGCCAGACAGAATGGTTGGCCCCCAGGGACCCGATGAAAAGGGCCACCCTTCAAGGAGAGATTTCCTCCATGTTAGAGAAGGGGGCCATGGAAGAAGTCCTTCTCCCAGGCCCGGGCTTCTACAGCCACCTGTTCCTGGTAGAGAAAGCAACGGGGGGGGGGGGGGGGGTGGAGACCCGTGATAGACCTGTCGGCCCTCAACAAGTTCGTCAAGAAGACGGACTTCAAGATGGACACCCCGAAATCCGTCCTGATGTCCTTGAGGGAGAAGGATTACATGATGACGGTCGACCTCAAGGACGCATACTTCCAGATCCCTGTCCACCCGTCGAGTCGGAAGTTCCTCCGGGTAAAATGGGGTTCCCAGATCCTGCAGTTCAAGACCCTTTGCTTCGGCCTGTCGACGGCCCCTCAAGTGTTCACGAGGGTCTTCGCGACAGTCTCAGTGTGGGCTCACGAACGAGGTATCCGTCTCATCAGATACCTAGACGACTGGTTGCTCCTTTCCAACTCAAAGGCCCTCTTGGAGGAGCAAGGGAGAAACCTCCTCCAGTTCTGCAGGAATCTGGGAATCATAATCAATCTGGAAAAATCGAACTTAACACCATCCAACAGAATGGGATACTTGGGGATGACGTTGGACACCGTGCAGGGGAAGGTCTTCCCCTCGGAAGACAGGATACGGAACCTCAATCACATCATTCAGCCGTTCCTGTCAGAACATTCCAGGAGGGCGAAAGACTGGCAGAGACTGATAGGTCACCTGGTCTCATTAGAGAAACTGGTTCCCCAAGGGAAGATGCGGCTCAGACCCGTGCAATGGAACCTCAAGAGCCTCTGGTCCCAGACAGGCGCTCAGAAGGCGTTGATTCCTATCCTTCCAGACACGAGAACAGCCCTAGAATGGTGGCACTGCCAGTCGAACTCCCTCAAGGGGATGCCCCTCGGGTCCTGTCCCCCCGAGTACCTCCTGTTCACAGACGCCTCCAACCAAGGGTGGGGAGCCCACCTTCAGGAGGAGACAGCAAGCGGTACCTGGTCGGAGAGCGAAAAGCATCTCCACATCAACGTCCTAGAGCTAAAAGCAGTCCAGAAGGCATGTCTGCACTTTGCAAGTCGGTTAAGGGGAAACACCGTGGCGTTAATGTGCGACAACGCCACGGTGGTAGCCTACATAAAGAAGCAAGGGGGCATGAGATCGAAGGAACTGTGCGACCTCACCATAAGCATCCGGCCTTGGGCGGACGAGCAGCAGGTGGTACTGCTAGCAAGGTTCATCCCCGGGAAGAGAAACGTGCTAGCCGACGGCCTCAGCAGAATGGGTCAGATAATGGGGACAGAGTGGTCCCTGCACCCGGAAGTAGCCAGACTCATCATTCAACGCTGGGGCTCCCCGGTGATAGACCTCTTTGCAACAAAGCTCAACGCCAAACTACCGGTCTATTGCTCCCCGGTACCAGACCAAAAAGCAGCCCTAGAAGACGCCTTTCAGCACAAGTGAGACAACTTGGACGTGTACGCTTTTCCTCCTTCACGCTGATAAGGCAGGTACTCAACAGAGTAAGAGCCTCCCAAAACCTAAGGATGACTTTGGTAGCGCCCTGGTGGCCGGAGAGAGAGTGGTTCGCGGATCTAAAAGACCTGGCGAGCCAACCACCTTGGCCTCTGCCCGCCAGGTCAGATCTGCTGCGTCAACCTCACTTCCTCAAGTTCCACGACAACCCTCTCTCTCTTCGCCTTCACGCCTGGAGACTATCGAGCGGCTCTTGAAGAAGGAGGGGTACTCCTCCTCCACAGCTAAGAGGATGTCCCTATACCTAAGAAAATCCTCCACCGTGGTATACCAGGCGAAGTGGGCCGCCTTTACGAAGTGGTGCTCGGAGAAACACATAAGACCTCTTAAAGCTTCGGTCCCGGACATAGCTGATTTTCTCGTGTACCTTAGGGATGAAGTAGGGATGTCAATCCCAGCCATTAAAGGAGTACGGGCAGTCTTAGGCCAAGTCTTCCTCCTGAAAGGCATCGACCTGGGAACCTCGAGACACATAGCGATGCTGATTAGGAGTTTCGAGCAGTCCTGCCCTCCTCAAGCTAGGAGAGTGCCCAGGTGGGACCTGGCCAAGGTCCTGAAAATGCTAAGTCGTCCTCCCTTTGAACCCCTCAAAGATATCGGGGACAAAGACCTCACCCTCAAGACCGTCTTCTTGCTAGCCTTGGCTTCGGCTAAGAGAGTGGGAAAGATCCATGGTCTGTCTTACGACGTTTTGCACTCCAAAGGGTGGAAGGAAGTGTCCTTCAGGTTCGTACCCTCCTTTGTGGCGAAGACTCAGAACCCAGCAGTCTGGGACCCGAAGTTTGAAGGTTTCTCAATTCCGGCCATTCCCAAGACAGGCAATACAGAAGACTTGAAGTTATGCCCAGTAAGGACGCTCAGAAAGTACCTGGAAAGGACGGCTCATCTCCGATCAGGTGCCAAGAACCTCTTCGTCTCCACAGGTGTTAATAAGAAACAAGTCTCCAAGAACAACATTTCCTTCTGGCTGAGACAAGTCATCGCTAGAACCTATGAAGAGGATAAAATGGCAGTGCCAGGCACTCCCCGCCCCCCAATGACATCAGGGGCCTGAGCACCTCCTTGGCCTTTGAGAGAAACATGGCGGTGGGACAGATCCTACAAGCTGGCACTTGGTCGCACCAGTCGACCTTTACTGCCCACTACCTCAAGGATTATTCAAGGAAATCCTTGGATGGATTCTCCATTGGGACAGTCATCGCCGCCCTCCAATCTGTGTAGCGGTAGGCTAGAAGATGTCCCCAACGGGGAATAAATTCTTCGCTACTTCATCAGGAGAAAATCAACAGAAGAAATTTAAGAGGTGAGTCTTAGATAATAGCTTAAGGTTCCGCAGTTACCCTCTCTCCGCTCTCTGATAGGCCCCGCATTCCATAGCCCTCTAGGCACTATGTGCCGAGCCAAGTGGCAGAATGGCACTCCCCGCCTCCTAAAGTATAAGTCTCCAAAGAAAAGTAGTTCTCGGTGAGTATTTGTGTCGGAACAAATAAAAAATTTTAAATAATTTTTATTTTTCCTAACATACTCACCGAGAACTACTTTTCGGGTAATGGCCCTCCCTTCCGTCCCCGAGTGCCATCCTTCCATTGCCAAGTTGGGCTAAACGACAAACTTAATGACGATGCTGACCCAGAGAGGCAGTGACCTGCCCTAATCCTGCCCTCAGGGCGCATTCTCTGGCGGCGGGGGTAAACCTATATAGAGCGGGGTAAGGGGAGTAACGGCGGGAAAACCTTGGTCGAGATTGAGAGATCACAAGTGACTCCAAAGAAAAGTAGTTCTCGGTGAGTATGTTAGGAAAAATAAAAATTATTTAAAATTTTTGATATATATATATATATATATATCCTCTCATGCCGGTATGACTACTCGGTCTCTCACCGTCCCTCGAGTATAGGGAGAGGAGTGATTATACCCTAGAAAGAAGGGGTATCATGACCCGGCAGGTACAATCGGAAACCAAATTCTCCCACAAATTGCCCAAACTCCCGTGTTGTAGTTAAGAAGGGGGGGGGGGGTTGAATCTGTGTGCTTGTGCGTGTTTGTGCATATCTACAGTACCTATTTGCATAAAGATTTTTTTACAAGCTTTTGCATAGTTTTGATGAATATTTCTTTTTCCAAGCTTCTCTGTAAAGTGTATGAAAATTGGATAAATTTAAAAGGAATCTATTACATATACATATATTAAGCGGTCATTTCTGACGGCTCGCGTACACTAGTTGTATATATTCTGGTCCTTCAGCCAAAACACGTCGCATCGCCCAAATAAGATTAGCTTTAAGCCTCCCACCAAAGAAGAACAGAGGTAATTATGAAGTCGGCTTTTATAAAGGAGATTGGACGTACTCTCCCGGGCCACCTTTTGTAAAGTTTAATTTAGGATAAACTTTAAGAGTAGGTCTAATAGAGGGTGCGATGAATTCTCTAACGAGGCTGAGAACTTGGATGATGGAAACCAGTAGTTAGGAGATGATTATATATGTGTGTGTGTGTCTGTGTATAATTATATATCATCATCATCATCTCCTCCTTTGCCTATTGACGCAAAGGTCCTCGGTTAGATTTCACCAGTCGTCTCTATCTTGAGCTTGTAATTCAATACTTCTCCATTCATCACATCTTACTTTACGCTTCATAGTCCTCAGTCATGTAGGCCTGGGTCTTCCATCTCTTCTAGTACCTTGAGGAGCCCAGTTAAATGTTTGGCAAACTAATCTCTCTTTGGGAATGCAAAGAGCATGCTCAAACCATCTCCATCTACCCCTCAATATGGTCTCCTCCACGTATGGCACTCGAGTAATCTCTCTCAGTTTCATTTCTAATCTTGTCCTGACATTTAACTCACAATATTCTTCTGAAGGCTTTGTTCTCAAATCTACTAAATATGTTGGAGATTGTTTCATCGTTATACCACGACTCATGTCCATACAGTAAGACAGATCTCACTAAAATGATATATAGCCTGATTTTTATATGTAATTTAAGGCGATTTGAATTCCAAATTCTACTTAACCTAGCTATTGCCTGATTTGTTTTTTTCCAATCTTTCATTAAACTCCAAATCTAAACACCCCGTATTAGAGATCATAATTCTTAAATATTCAAATGATTCCACCTTATTGATCCCTTCTCCTTCCAATGATATTTCATCTTCCATTGCATATTCTGTTCTCATTATTTACGTCTTGAGCCTAACCTCCTGTGATATTTCATGCATTTTTGTAAGCTAACATTGCAAATCCTATGGTTTTCTGCTAATAAGGACAGCGTCATCAGCATACTCTAGGTCAGCTAATTTCCTTTAATCAATCTAGCCCAATCCTTGTTCACCATCTCCAACTGTATAATGTATTACAAAATCTATGAGGATAAACAACATAGGTGACAACATATTCTTTTGGAGTACTCAGCTGTTCACTAGAAATTCACTTGATAGGACTTCACTGACATTAACTTTGCACTTGCTATGCTCATGAACAGGCTTAATCAAATTTACATATTTCAGAAGAATTCCATAATAACGCAGGACTCTCCACAAAATTGGCCGGTGTACACTATCATAGTCCAAAAATATCATCAAAAGTGGATATCTATATTCTACGCATTGTTGTACATGCTTTAAAATGAATATTTTGTCATTACAACAAATATCTTTTCTAAATCCTGCTTGTTCATGTCTCGGCTTTTCTCCGATCTTTCTCTTTAGTCTTTTTAGAATAAGCACATTATATATTTTCATGACAACTGAAGTAAGTTTGGTGCCTCTGTAATTATTGCAATCAGTCAGGTATCATTTTTAGCCATTTTCACCAACATTTCTAATTCCCATTCACCAGGTTTTGCTTCTTCATGCCACATTCTACAAAATAATCTTGCAAGTATTCTGGAGGTCGCTTCATTTTCAGCCAGTATCATCTCAATAATTATTCCGTTGTATTCAGGGGCTTTACATCTCCTGAGTTTTCATTACTTTCTAGAAAACTCTCAACAATCAATTTCAGTTTTTGTCTCCTTTTTATAGTATCCCATGTATCATTTGATATCCATGGCTCTCTCCTTGTAATGGCATGTGCCAAACTGTACCTACCAATTGACTGACATATGTTCTTATTATCACACAATTATTCATCAATTGTCGGCTCTTCATCTCTCAAAGTATCCAAGACTGCAAATCAATTTCTACGTTCAATTGCAAAGGCTTCTCTGTGCTCTCCTTCTAGAAGCTTAGTTGTATCAAACCTAGGTATTCTATCTCCATTTCTTTTGGGTGCTTTCAGTTTTAATTTCAGTGAGGCAAAGAGGAGCTGGTGATCACTACCAATATCTGCACCTCTATAGCTTCTTACATTTCTCAGAGTCCTTATCCACTCTTTATTATTGGGTATACGATATACTGGATTTGTATATGTAGAGTTGTATATGCCCTTGTGCTGGAAAAGAGTACCTCCAATGACATGATTGTTTGTTGAACAGAAACTGTGCTCCATTTTCATTTGCAACTTCGCTAAGACTGACAACACACGTAACATTCTCTTTACCTTGAATGTTCCTTCTAACTTTAACATTGAGGTCACCAATCACAATTTTCATATCTCTCTCTGGGATCTCATCTATTGCACTCTGCAGTTCTTCATAGTATTAATCTTTCCATTCTTCAGGGGATTCATTTGTTGGCGCGTACGCACACACACACACACACACACACATATATATATATATATATATGTATATATAGTACATAAGTATATACACATACAATAACACAAATATATACACATACATGCATTTATATATATAAATATATATATATATATATATATATAAGTATATATATATATATATATATACATATATATATATATATATATACATATATATATATGTGTATATATATATATATATATATACCCATATCTACCTTAACGCACACATACACATGGTACACCAAGAGAAACGTGGCTGATGACTATGCGAAGGAACGAGGTTGGATCTGAGAAATGGATTGAGCTCAGATAGATGGTACAGGAAAGAGACATATGGTGGGAATTCATGGAGGCCCTATGCATCCCGAGGATGCCAAAGAATTACGATAAGATATAAGAGATAAATATATAAAACCACTTCCCAGAAGAATCGTCGTGCTTCTTCACTACTGG
Organism: Palaemon carinicauda; assembly: GCF_036898095.1. Classification (NCBI taxonomy): domain Eukaryota; kingdom Metazoa; phylum Arthropoda; class Malacostraca; order Decapoda; family Palaemonidae; genus Palaemon; species Palaemon carinicauda. The sequence goes on from NC_090746.1 coordinate 56,844,211, forward strand.
CATTTTTTCCCTTCTTATAAATATGTAGCTCGTTCATCACTTTCCTGAGCCGTTTTTCCTCCTCTAAGAAGTTTTCCACAAAAATTCTCTTTCCCTGTATTACCACCCATTCAATGTAACCCGTTGGTTCCCTCGAAAGTTTTTCATATATGACCCTTATTTTTAGGGAGAGATCAGATATTGCGTATAAAGTAAAGCTGACGTGGTGAAAAGACATTTTGGGAACCTTCCATGATAGGGATAACATGGGCCACTTTCAATATATGTCTAAAATATATTCTTTTTGCGACTATAAAAGGCATACGGTGCAACTTGAAGAGGAAATTCGTACTTTTTTCCTAAAGTTAACGTTGGTATATTTAGTTACTGTACATAATAAATTTCTATAAATGACTTCAGAAAAGGTTTCTCTGAGGATATTCTTTAATTAAATTCACTCGCCTATTATATAAATTCTCTAGATAACATGTAACTTGGATGTATTCACAAATACAATACAAAGTCAATCACCTTCAAATAACAATCTTAAGATTACATGACGCCATGAAAACACTAAGCAAAAATGGATTTTCACTGTACCAAAACTGTTATTCAGAGAACTTTGTTCTTATGATGATATATGACGATACAGGATCACAGCCGGCTTTAGTAGCAATTTCAAAAGCAGAAAATAATAGGTACAATTAGAGTACCTATTTTGTTTTATATAGGTACTCTACGTACAATATTACAAAAAATAAATCTCAAGCTAAGAGGGTGGCAACCATAGGCTTCACAGTTGCGGTAAAACGCAAATAAAAGATGGTTTATGTCAGTGGTTCCCCAAAACATGAAGGTGGGTAACAAAGGGGTAGAAAGCTTTGGCTAACTACCAGCTTTCTTTAATTGACAGCTTTAGCTGACAATCGAATTTTTCTAATTAGGTCGTTTTATATTGCTGAAGATGAACAGATCTTACCAAGCATAACAAATATATTGTTTACACATGAATTACAAACAAAACATGACTGCAGAAGCACACGGTTTTCTATAAAAACAAGTGTATGCGACCCGTCAAAAATTTTTGGTTAATACTTAGAATGTTATGCACACGCGCCCACCCACCACACTCTCATTCCCTCTCTCCCTAGCCCAGGGAAGGGGAGCGACTGAGTAGTTATACGCCTGGCAATGCCTCTGACGTAACCAGAAAGAAATAATATATATACACACACACACACACACACACACATATATATATATATATATATATACGTGTGTCTGTATATGTACATATAAATTTTAGATATACATAGCCAGACACTCGCTCTTTATTATATAGGGGAGATGTGTGATAGCTTCACGAGGTAAAACGGATTAGCGAGGATTAGGTATAATGAGACATTAATTATTCTAATCATGTTCCCGCGTGGTAAATTCCACAATCGCCCATTAATTCATTCCCTGTTCAGAATCAAATTAATAATATTTAAGCTTTCCCCTTGCAATTAGATTTAGGGTATTTAATTGTATCAAATAGCTTTAGCTTCACCAAATTTTATGGTAATTCATTATTAGATATAGTTTCTAGTTAATACCCTTACCACAAAGGCTCATCAACAACGCTCCGAACCTCTTACACATATTACATGATAACTCTTATTATTAAATTGAATGCATTCTTGGGCTTGGTAAATATTGCGACACTCAATTACAATATTTGCGTTACCCACATTTACCCTCTTTCTTAGTCTCAGACGAAATAATAATAATAATAATAATAATAATAATAATAATAATAATAATAATAACATGAGCTTCAGGTTGCTCCTTCCCGTTTGAATTACCGAAATTAGTTGGATTAAGACCCCTCATAATAATGACAGATGGAAATTCAAGTAAATATTGCCTTGATTAAGGTTTAAGGGTCGCTCAGAATGACAGAAGCAAGGAACAGTGACAATGCCATTGCAGGACAATACCCTAGAGACTGACCGTATATACATATGATCAGCGTCCAGGCCCTCTCTCAACCCAAGCTAGGACCAAGGAGGGCCAGGCCATGGCTGCTGATAACTCACCAGGTAGACCTACAAAACCGTAGCTCACAAGAATGGTGAGGTTGCAGATACTACAAGAAACTATCGACCATGAACGGGTTTCAAACCCCAGTACAGTAGACCGTTTCCAATAGGCTACCACATCCCAAAAATGATAACTGTAAGATATTTGAACGTGATTTAATCAAACGAATTTCTTCCCTTTAAGTGTGAGTTATATATGGATACCAAATTGTTACTTTAATCTTCACGTGTCAGCACTATAAGCTGTTCTCTTCTTCCGGGCTTTCAAACACCACCATTCTTATCCAAACATATGATACATATGATAAGCCTAACTGTATTTTCTAAAATACGAAATACCTGGAAAAGATCGTTGTTTCCTTTCGCAGAAAAAAAAAAGAAGAGAAAATTAAACAACCGGCCAGAGATTTTTTCAGGAGGAAAGGCCAACAGTAATGAAAACACATTTGTTAATGAAGGGATAACAATGTAATTTAACTGCCACTGAAACTTCTAATTCAATTAGAGAGAGCTAAAGAAAAGAAGAGTTTCTTCACAATACGGGGCTAAAAATAAGTTGGGCTTACTGTTAATATATAAATAGGCCTTTTAAAGGTTTGACGAATTTTAAAATGACCTTGAAGTTATTCAAAGGAAATGGATTCCCCAGAGAGAGAGAGAGAGAGGGAGAGAGAGAGAGAGAGAGAGAGAGAGAGAGAGAGATGATTTGTTCTCTGGCAGTTTTTTCTTTTCTTTTTAGAGAGAGAGAGAGAGAGAGAGAGAGAGAGAGAGAGAGAGAGATGATTTGTTCTCTGGCAGTTTTTTCTTTTCTTTTTAGAGAGAGAGAGAGAGAGAGAGAGAGAGAGAGAGAGATGATTTGTTCTCTGGTAGTTTTTTCTTTTCTTTTTAGAGAGAGAGAGAGAGAGAGAGAGAGAGAGAGAGAGATGATTTGTTCTCTGGTAGTTTTTTCTTTTCTTTTTAGAGAGAGAGAGAGAGAGAGAGAGAGAGAGAGAGAGAGAGAGATGATTTGTTCTCTGGTAGTTTTTTCTTTTCTTTTTAGAGAGAGAGAGAGAGAGAGAGAGAGAGAGAGATGATTTGTTCTCTACCAGGTTTTTTTAAGAGAGAGAGAGAGAGAGAGAGAGAGAGAGAGAGAGAGGGGGTGATCTGTTACTTAGCACTGCAAAAAGAAAAAAAAGAAAACATCGAAAAGCTCACACTGTTTACAATAGATAAAGTGTAAACCTTTACAGTATTAATAGAACATTGTTTATACACGGTTGGCCGTGTTGAAACACTCGCTGATTCCTTCCCTCGCACAATGAACAATGAAGGACAAGTATAATTAAAAGGATATTACACAATTTTTTTTTTTTGCTTTAAAACCATCGACTAATCAATCTTTGTCAGACACAGACTTCTTTTAAGTTCTTTCAGAGGACAAGAAGCTTCGAGTTAACTAAAGTTCGTTTTACTATTGCATTACCATAAACAACATTTTAAAAATCATCTGCATTTTAAAAATGTCGACAAACGTGACATTCATATAATAACACAGAATTTAGGAGAAAGAAAATAATTTTATATTTTTTATATGAAGCTGATCAAGCCTTATCGTTTGGTTATCTTATTACTTAGGGTAAAAAAAACTTTTGATTATCAAGCAGCACCTCACAGACAAAAAATAAAAGTTTTAGTATTTCTCTAAAATAGTACTTTTCACAAATCTACTCTTACCACAATTAATTTCCATCCTTTCAATATACAGCAAGTTGAAATTTCCCACTCCCGAATTTCCACAGACGATTCCTTGTTTTCCGTCACCGTAAGCGGATTTTCCCTTTTCCTTCCTACAAACGATCAAGATCCCTGAGATTTACGCAGTTCATTAACCCACAAGAAGGGGTGAAGCGTATCATCATTGGTGTTGAGCATCCCCTCACCAAAGCGTATCTTCTATTCCGCAACTCTGCGTTCATGATGAGAACTATCTTCTAGTTCAAAGTTGGCAAGCGTCAGGAATGTGATATATACTATTCTACCGATGTATTTACCGGCTGGTTTTCTCATTTGATATATTTAATTCTATCTGTGATATAGTGTTGCCTCTCTTCCTTGAAGGATGTGGGAAAAAATACAGCATTGAGAGCCAGAGAAGATGAGGTGGGTTGGATATAGGAGATATGATTTCACAAAAAAACGGGAACCTTCCCTCATAAGTATATCTATATGTCAAAGATTACTGTCTAAGCCTATCTATCTAGATCCCGTACTTCTTAGAGAAAGCTGCTTATGTAGGGCTTGGTAATTTCCAGGGTTATAGATGATACGGCTTGGTAACTGGTAGGGCTACAGATGAACATTAATTCTTAGGTGACATATTGCCACCTCAACAGATCTTGGAGAAGGCTGGAAATTTTACATGCTTTTAATGTGTTTGCAAGATTATAATTGTAGTTTGAAAGCAGAGATGACATTAGTAATCTAATTATTGACAACATTTGAAAAAAACAATTTGAAATTGAAACAATTTGTTATGTAACAGCACGAGTATCACACACGCCCGTACACTATAACGGTATTTCTGTTTGATTATATTTTGTCGTTATCGCTTTCCCCTCGCACTGATAACCTGTTTATGCTTGTATTTACTTGCATCATAATATTTGAATTCTTGTGCCGTTCTTGACTGGAACGGGTTGTATATATACTCATGCTCCATCCAAATAGTTTGTTGCATAATTGCATTCGACTCGTCTCTCAGTCATCTCCTGGCGGCTCGCTTGCACAGTTATTTCTTTTATCATAATTTGAACTTATCTCTGGTTTATACTGTTCAAAGAGTTTAGATTTTCTTAAGAATTTAGACTTCATATTAATTATAATTCTTATGAGCATATTCATTATTCAAAATAGGCGAATATTCAGAGCAAACGAATATAGACAGTTATCTTACAAAGCTAGTATACTGTACACTGAATGGATGTGTCGAGGAAAATGAAAAAATGAGCGAAGGAAAACAACAAACAAAAATGAATCCCTACATAAATATAAGCAAACAAGAACAGTAATGTAAGGCAGGGAAACCAAGGTAATAGAATGGAGATTTGGTGTGATATCCGAGACTGTCTCCTACTCGCGAGAATTGGCATAAATAAACTTGCCATTTAATGGAGTGAAAGGAATCTGGTGCTAGACAAAATATACCACCGCAAATAGAAAAGCACGCTCTACTTATTAACGCGTAACTGATTAAGGCGAATATAAACATTTTGATGGCGAAGAAGTATCTACGGAAGATAGTTCGATGGACTATCAGATATTGCATATGAAGCTATTAAGCCATAGTTATCTTTTCAAATACAATTGCTAGCGAAAAATGAATCTCGCAAATGTTTCGAATGATGCTATGGATCAAGGCCAATATCTATGGATGCTTCATAGGCTCTTGGATAGTAAATAACAAGTTGTATAACAGTACGAGGTATTTTGAATGTTATCATATTTTCCTCTGTGGAAAAAACTAAGACATTTTATAATTCTCAATATAATTATTATTATTATTATTATTATTATTATTATTATTATTATTATTATTATTATTATTATTATTATCAATAATAATAATAATAATAATAATAATAATAATAATAATAACAATAGCTAAGCTACAACCCAAATTGCAAAAGCAGGACGCTACAAGCACAAGGGCTTCAACAGGGAAAATATCCCCGTGCGGAAAGGAAATAAGTCGGAAACAAATAAACTTTACAGAAGATGTAATAGCAAATAACATCTCAAGATCAGTATCAACGTTAAAAATAGATGTCATATATAAACTATGTAATAGAATCAAATCAAGCTGACCCTCACTCCCTGTCAATCTGCCACTCAAAGATTAGTTTTCTCTGCACGCATCCAAGACCTCAGGACAAAAAAAAAAAAAAAAAAAAAAAAAAAAAAAAAAAACCCGTTCACTTACATCGTCGTGTGATAGAAATATGACAGATGGACAGGAGGAACGTTTAAGCCAAGAGCTGTTGTAAGGGTTTCTAGAAGTGTTTACTAAGTGGCTGCAATGATTTATTTAATTCTCGGTACCACTCGGATGGTTGATGGAGAAATATATTAAACGGGTCTCGTCCGTTAAAAATGACGGCTAAATATTTAGATAGATATGCAAACACTTGTGCACACACAGAGATTCAACCCTTCCCACCCCCTCCCCCCTTTCTTAAATACAAACCCTCTCACCAGGGTATGACTACTCGAAGAATGAGAAGAGACTGAGACGTTATACTTCTGCCATTGAGCGTGGACAGAATGATATATATATATATATATATATATATTGTATGTATGTATGTATGTATGTATGTATGTAAATATATACATGTATATATACATATATATATGTATATATATATATATATATATATCCAGACAGACACTTGCTCTCTAAGAGAGATTCTTAACTGAAAAATTGAAAGATAATTTATAAAGTAGAAATAATAACGTTGTCTTTGAGAAAAATATAGTTATGAAATCATCAGATTTTTATCCAAAGAAAATGAATCTCAGACACTTAATTAAAATTATATTATCGTAGCTTTTCTCTGGAATTACGAATGCCTCTTTCCTAGCAAATCAAGTATGACTCGTTTTCACTATAATGTACATGAATTTCAGACTTAGCCAGATACTCGGGGAAAAAAAAAATTTCTACAATATCCATCGTAATTCTATTCTGGATTTGCTAATGTAACAAATATATATATATATATATATATATATATATATATATATATATATATATACATACATATATACATATATATGTATATAAGCTTCGTTGACTAAGTCATACGGATCATTACATATTGCTCAGGTATATATATGCTTCATCAATTATTGCTAGAGAGAGAGAGAGAGAGAGAGAGAGAGAGAGAGAGAGAGAGAGAGAGGGGGGGGGGGGGTAAAGTATGATTTATTCACCTAGAGATATTGTCAAGTCCACAACATTATCAGCGAACCGTGAGATAAAATGGCACCCGTTTTAATGAAAAAAAAAAACTCAATAAAATGATGTTGTTTTGACTTGATTTATGAGTGATATGCACGAAGCAGAGAGAGAGAGAGAGAGAGAGAGAGAGAGAGAGAGAGAGAACTTTAATAAGATAATTTTAGAAGAAATTTAACACCATTGAATGAAAAAGAATGTACCAATTTGAGAGTAAGAAATAAAAACAATGAAAAAAATCAATTTACAAAAAAGACCCAAAAAGAAAAAGAAAAGATCAAGAATCTTACAAAAGATAAAAAAAAGAGTAAAAAAAAAATTTTCCTTGTGACAAAGAAAAAAAATCATATAATGGTAATAACCCCTCTTCAACCACATGTAGTCTTGTAAAAATACAAATTTCCCTTTCAATGAAAATGAATATGAATATCTATATAAAGACAAGGTTTAGGCTTACTTTCTTCTATTCAAACACACACCGGAGTTTATGAATTCTTTAGACTCCTGGCCGGCTAGCGACTCTTGGGTGACCTTGATCTTACATATTAAAGATATGACCTCAGTTTAAGTCAAAGAGTAAAGTTACTCAAGGGAGATTCAAAGAGAGGCCTCACAGCTTTGCTTAGCTGAAGGATGAACACATTTTATTTTCTGTTTTTGAAAATTGTAAACTTGCGTGAGGAGGTTTGACCGTGTGAGCTTGTTTGATATCATACTTTACTTACTTAAAGGCCTATTTGTCTGGCCCTATCACACAGAGGAACCATGTGTCCTACACGAACTACGACATCAATTTATCGTATATATTCTTAGGTATTTGGCGTATCACACTGTGGCATATTGTAAAGAATGATGAACCTGTATAAATTAAGTATTTTGATGAATTGAATTATTAAATAAATAAAGAAAAAAAAAGATGTTTGATATAAATATAAAAAACAAGGTCAAACGTCGTAGATTTAACCTGTCCATACTTTTTTTTTTTTTATTATGGTCTTCAGTAAGATTAAAATGTACTACTCGTTCGTTTCCCCAAAAAAGCATTAATCTACATATTCTTAAATCACACTATCCTGAATCTGATGACGTAGATAATATAATGTCACCTGGACGGGAGTCTCACCAGTGTGACGAAGGAGGGAGAAGGTTGTGACTCAAAGGCAGGAAGCAATCAACTGAGTTGTTTATTAAGGAACACTCTCCTTTATATACAAAACCTCAAGGCAACAGGACATAACATGTTCGAGAAACAGCCAATGTCACAGAGCAAAACCGGAGACATGATCATTCAGGTTCTTTTTAGTGCGAGGGAAGAGCGCAGATACAAGCATAATATATACAAAAGGAATTATGTACAATTGTGTAACACACGGTTGGTACATGGCTCCCCCTCTAAAAATGACATACTGAACATGTTAAATAGGTGCCCTGAATCTGGAGAGGTAGTAGTAAAAACTGCGCCGATTAGCGGCAGTGAGTGGCTGTAGAAGTCGTTGGTTGGGGTGCGAGCGAGTGGTGGATGATGGTTTGCTGTGTTGCCGCTCCGGCTCGTCACGGGGTAGGCGAGTGTATCCTACAGCATTCATAGGCGTGTGTGTCCTACGGTATTCATAGGCGTGTCCTACGGCATTCATAGGCGAGTGTGTCCTACGGCATTCATAGGCGTGTGTCCTACGGCATTCATAGGCCTACGGCATTCATAGGCGTGTGTCCTACGGCATTCATAGGCCTACGGCATTCATAGGCGTGTGTCCTACGGCATTCATAGGCGTGTCCTACGGCATTCACGTCAGCTTCGGTTGAAGTTGAATAGGTGTCCTCTTCGTCACGAGTGAAGGTGTTGATGGAGGTTTGCAAGTCATGAAGTGGGTTCACATCACGAGGAGAGCCGTCTGCGGCAGGTTGCAAGCGAGTGATACTGGTCATTTTCCCGAGGGTGAGCGAAGCCCCTTGGTCCCCCAACGGTTGTTGAGAGAGCTGAAAAGGTGTTGCTATATGGGCGGCTGGCGACGGCGAGTACTGCTGCAGAAGGTATGCGTTGACGGCGTCATAGTAACGGTGAGAGGTGTAGGGGGGATAGGGAGGAGGGAGGAGCGAGTCACTCCGGGGTCACCAATGTGACGAAGGAGGGAGAAGGTTGTGACTCAAAGGCAGGAAGCAATCAACTGAGTTGTTTATTCAGGAACACTCTCCTTTATATACAAAACCTCAAGGCAACAGGACATAACATGTTCGAGAGACAGACAATGTCACAGAGAAAAACCGGAGACATGATCATTCAGGTTCTTTTTAGTGCGAAGGAAGAGCGCAGATACAAGCATAATATATACAAAAGGAATTATGTACAATTGTATGACACACGGTTGGTACACCAGCAAGAGCAACCGGTTCGAAACCGTAGGGAGGGCGGAGTGACAAGGGCACTGTCATATCTCACCGTGCCTCTAATAACTGAAGTCGGGAATTAGGTGCAGTTGGATACAGAAGTCCTTGGTACACCTCGCTTCGAAGAAGTGCATTCTGTGACACCCTTACTTAGCGCTTTTTACGGGCGGCCAACGCAAGAGCCCGTGTCTTGCAAAAGGCAAGGCGTTATTAAACGAATGAAAGGCCAGTTACCAAACAGATAGTATAGGAAGAGATGGCAGAGGTGGTGAACGGGGCAAAAGATAGGAACTCTTCGCACATTTAGGGTGTGGCTGATTGCACGTCTTCAGAGCAAGGTTTACCAGGAATTCCTGTGTCCATCTGTACCTTATATCAATTCACTTGTAGCAAATTCCGGATGAAGGAGTAGATCTCGTAATTTCACCTACAAATAACGTCTTGAACCCCTTCTCGGAGGTAAAGTGCCCAGCAAGGATAAACATTTTTGATATATTTTATGAGTATTAATTTTTGCAAATCGTTCAAAAGCAAATCAATACCCTCAATATTCTTTTTAGTCACAACAAAGAAGTTGGGACAAAGTTGTAATTTGCCCTGCATCTGTCTATGAGTGTTTGTGTTAGCAGGATATCCCAAGAACGGGTAACCATAGTTACATGATTCAAGGGAGATATACTTCCTCACCCTTTTTGGTTGCCATAATAAATATCCAACCGGTTGTAAACAACAAGTATTATTGCGGCAGTAATACCTCCACAATGCTTTGAATAAAATAACTTGCACCGCTGAATATCCGAATTAATCATGATTAGGCAGTGGTTACTTTCATGCGGAATGAGTACAAAATAAGCATTCGACTTCGTTTAAATCCTTATTTTTGTACACATTCCGTAGTATAATAACCACTGACAATTCAAAATAAATCCAGCCATCAAGTGATAGGAGTTATTTTACTCAAAGCAGAGTGACCTTGGTGGTACGATTCTCTACTGTGTACCCTTGTTGCCCCTGCAATAATTAATACTTGCTGTTCGGTCGACTAAAATGCATGTTTTTTTTTTTTTACAACCTATGACGATCAAAATGTTAATGTCACTGGGACACAAGTTCTGTAGGCCCATTCATTTACTTAAAAATCGCAAGTTTAGACCATGAAATAAATGTAAATCGCAATAACGGACACAGACGATGTGAGAATTCTTTTTTTTTCGTACATTTATCCAAGGATTTAATCTCGAAATTCCAACACTAGGAAAATTGTTCAACTTTGAACATTAGTATTACAACCTCCCTTCTCAATAATTAACTTTTAATGATGGTTCGTTAAATTATCATTAGGGAGAGCCTCCCTTTGACGCAATTATACGCCTGATTTTCCTTGCTGATTAAACGGCGTAATTAGTCGTGAAAGGCCACATATGACTTTTCAATTGATGTGCCATTCCCAGTATCAGAGATGTCAACATTATAAAAACTACTACTCTGAGTAAATATTCTACAAACGAAAACGCCTTTACCTGCTAATCTACCCGACTATTGTTCGGGTCTCGCTCAAGCTCGATAGTTTCTTGTAGTGTCTGCAACCTCACCATCATTATGAGCTAAGGATGGGAGGTTTGAGGGGCCTATAGTTCTACCTGCCCAGTCATCAGCAGCCATAGCATGACTGCCCCTCGTCCTAGCTTCGGTTGGTCAGTCTCTAGGGCATTGTCACTCTCCCTTGCCTCTGTCATTAATGATCGGCCTTTAAACGTAAATACTTTGTTTGAGTAAACAGTTAAACGAATAGTTTTCTGTCTAGACTTGCAATGAGATTCGAATTTAATTAAAGCACTCAGAGGTAGAATGTTTCAGAGCAGAATTATTTTCGTAGTTTTTTTGTTTTGTTTTTTAATAATAAACAGCTAATGCAGTAGTGGTCGTGTTTGTGATATTGGTGGGATCTAATTATAATGTATCCATGGAAATCGTATAAGGGTCGAAAAATAAAATAGAAAGTTTCCTCAAGTTAGAATTTCCAAAATGTGAAAAGTTTTCTAAATAGAATGATAAAACTGTGAAAACCCCTCATAATAGAATGGCAAAGCTGTGAAATAATTACCAAACTGAAACAAAACGATTCGAAAATAGAATACCAGAAGTGGAAAAAAAGCTAAATAGAATGCCAAAAGGATTCAAAAGTCCTTCCAATAGAATGACTAAACTAAAAAATTCCTCAAAATAAAATCCAAAAAATGAAAAAGACACCAAAATTTAATACCAAACTGTAAAAAAGAATCTTCAAAACAGAATCCCCAAACTTTGAAAAAGCTCTAAAAATAGAATAGACACACCGAAAAAGTTAAAAAAACAGAATGGCCAAACTGCAAAAAAGTCCAGAAAAAGAACGGCCAAGAAAAAGTCCCCAAATTAGAATGGTGAAACTGAAAATGTCCTCAAAATAG
>NC_090746.1:56861101-56866101 GCF_036898095.1 Palaemon carinicauda
AGTCTACACGTTCTTTGGAAGAATCGGACAAACTTACCAGAGTCCAGATAAAAGTACACCTCGGAGACAGGAGACCCCGTACACAAAGGGGACAAGATATAGGGAAATCCCATACAGGGATCAGAGACAGAGAGATCCCCCTAAAAAAAGTAATGAGATACAGGGAAATCTCCTTACAGGGACCAGTGACAGGGAGATATCCCCATCACAAAAGGTACAAGGGACAGGAAGACTTTATACACAAAAGGTACAAGGGACAGGAAGACCCCGTACACAAAAGGGACAAGAGACAGGGAAATCCCATACAGGGACCAGTGACAGGGAGATCCCTCTTCACAAATGAGACAAGAGACAGAGAAATCCCCTTATAGGGATCATTTATATTCTATTATTCCTCCAAGTCTCCACACCATTAAATACTGTGGATAAATCCTTAGCATATCTGGCCACGCCTATCACCAAAGTCGCCTTGAGCATCCTATCTCTCGAAATGTCCCGCTAGTGGGATACCTGTGACTGTTTTATTAAGATGTATTTTCCTATCTTTCTTTTACGGTAAGAGAAGATTACCCGAGGGAATTTACGTCAGTTTTGATGTAGGGTAAACTTTTGGGGTACAAATGTCTCACCCGCATGAGCCCTCTTTGGCGGTTACTTTCTTGTATAGGAGGTTTTTTTTTTTTTTTTTTTTTTTTTTTTGCCAACGTAGGTGTATGTATTTTGTTCATTATCTACAATATAAAATGTTAAATAAAGATTTCATCAGGAAAGATCTTTGCCAAGGAAAGCATGATTCAAGGTACACGGAAATAAGATAACACATCAACATTTGGTCTAAAAACCAAACCAAATTATGTATATACATACATACACACACACACACACACACATATATATATATATATATATATATATATATATATATATGTGTGTGTGTGTGTGTGTGTGTGTATATACATAAAATTCATACATACGGAGCGAATATTACTGGTGAGCCCGTCGACTGGTCATGATTACCAAAATTCGATAAGAAAATATTTATATTTGGAACACATCGACATTCACCTCTCTCTCTCTCTCTCTCTCTCTCTCTCTCTCTCTCTCTCTCTCTCTCTCTCTCTCAAACACAAGCACCCCACACCTCCCCCCACACACATATATATACCTCTCTCTCTCTCTCTCTCTCTCTCTCTCTCTCTCTCTCTCTCTCTCTCTCTCTCTCAAACACTAGCACCCCACACCTCCCCCCACACATATATATACCTCTCTCTCTCTCTCTCTCTCTCTCTCTCTCTCTCTCTCTCTCTCTCTCTCTCTCTCTCTATATATATATATATATATATATACAGTACATATATATATATATATATATATATATATATATGTATATAGGTGTGTGTACTGTATATATATCATCATCATCTCCTACGCCTATTGATGCAAAGGGCCTCGATTAGATTTCGCTAGTCATCTCCACTGACTGACTAAATCAATAGAGGATTCATTGCTTAGATTCATCAAAGGATTAGATAACCAGTTCCTTGTTAAGCGCTGTGCCTATTTAACTAAGGCAAGTGACCCCAGCTAGTTCAGACTTAATCTGGTGAGACCATCCGCCAGGCATCAGAAGCAAAAGCAATATATATATATATATATATATATATATATATATATATATATATATATATATATATATATATATATATTCATAAATATATATATATATACATTATGTATATATATATATATATATATATATATATATATATATATATATATATATATACATTATGTATATATATATACTGTATGTATATATATATATATATATATATATATATATATATATATATATATATAAATGAGACCAATACCATGAGATACTCCGACGAAGGTGACAGTTCATTTCTCATGCAGTCAAGCGGTTGATGAAGGAAAGTTTCTTAATTTACCTCAAGGAGATGTAAATCGAAATAAAGGATAACAGGTGATGGACATTAATGATGTTAAGTTTATAAGCAATTAACGTTTCACGAATCACCCAGAACGGCGCAGGTAAAAGGATATATTACAGCGCAGGAAAGAGAGGGAAGGAGAACGGGTACACCGTTATAATAATAACCGTAATTTTAATCGGAAATTCTCCGTAAAAAAAATACTGTTCTCAACCGTATTTCAGTAAAATACAGGCGACCTTAATTTTACTTTACTTTGTTATTATCTTTTACGGGTTGGTGACCGTAATATCACTCTTTTACGTTAGTATATCCGTTTTTAAAACGGCAAAAATGCTGGAATAAATGTTGCCAGACATTTATCGTTTTTTTTTTTTAAGGCAAATTTTTGATAGTGTAACTTAGCACAATTTATATATAGGTAACAGTATTATTATTATCATTATTATTATTATTATTATTATTATTATTATTAGGCCAACAGGAAAAGAAGCCAAATACAAAACAAAGAAACGAGGTAATGATTGTATAGGAAAGATTAATTGAAAATTTACTAAAAATAATAGAAATATGACTAGACAGAGAATGACAGTAGCGATAATTTCGTAATAAGAGTCAAAGATGGAGATAACATAAAGCTAACGAAAATTGATCCTCTTGATGAATAACCAGGCATTCTTGACTATTCTATTAAGCCCAGCAAGAAATAGAGCAACTTGACAGAAAAGTGTCATTGAGAACTTCAACCCACGCCAGTGGATGACGATAGTACAGAGAACACTAATTTGATTTCCGAATGTCCATCTTGAAAAGGACCTGCTTACCATAGTATTATTTTATCCTTATCATATGGGTAAATAGCCACAGACCACCAGTGAGAAGTGTAGTATGGTTAGTGTTATCAGATGAATGATGAAAAAAGTGGAACGTGTAAGAAATAGGCCATAATATTCGATTTATATGTAAGCAAAGACGTCAAATTGTCTTCCCAGTTTATAAAGGATCATATTACTCTTGAGTGGTAACATCTTAACCTCCTGCTACTAAAACATTAAAAGCTTTCAAAACAGAGCTTTTCTTAGGTATATTTGTACTAGATATGTATGAAAAAAAAAAATATTATTTTTATGGATCAATTTTCTTAGGTGATGGGAAAATATCCAGAGATTGTAGTTTCATATTTCCGACAAAGAAATACATTTATCGAACGTAAAATATGGAAGCCTTATGATAAGTTGTATACGGGAATGCAGTCAATGCATTAAAAAAAAAAAAAATAAATGCCCCGGATAGGGGGAGTGGACGAGGATGTCATAAACCTTTGCGAATTGGCCTATTGATTAAGCTGTGCAGTAAAACCAAGCCAACTGCTTAGAAAGAAGACATGATCTGAACAAAAGAGAAAACATTGTAACGGATAGGACTGTCAGAGACTAACTAACTTCGCTGAAAATGTTAACAATAAACGGGAATTAACATTATTTACATAATCGTTGACGAGTTTCATTAAAGGAAAATTGTAACAAAGGAATCAATAGAGTACCTACGAACTACGCTCTTGGGATTATATATTAGCGTATTTTACAGATAATTAAATCAAACCAGAACATCTTATGAAACCTATACAAGTATTAGAACTGAACAGTTTCAGATAATACCATGAAGATAATATGAAGACATTAGATGCAACTCAAAAGGAAATATGACCATCAAAATCATTCGCACTTTATCGAAATTAACTTCCAGATTACTTTTTTCCATACGAAAACACGTAAGAGTTTATATTAATATGCAAGCAATACCAATGAAAATCATATAAATTCTACAATTCAATATTGTAAACAAGCATAAACCATGTGGTGGCCTGTTGGATACGTCCCTGCTTGGCGATCTGTTAGGCTGGAGTTCGCAACCCGCTCAAGCTCAATAGTTTCTTGTAGTGTCTGCAACCTCACCATCCTTGTGAGCTAGAGATGGGGGATTAGGGGAGCCTGTATGTTTACCTGCTGAGTCATCAGCAGCCATTGCTTGGCCCTCCCTGGTCACAGCTTGGATGGAGAGGGTGTTTGGGCGCTGATCATAGGTATATATGGTCAGTCTTTAGGGGAATGTCATTGTTCTCTGCCTATGCACCTCAAGAGTGACCTTTAAACCTTTATTATTCGCAAGTTATCCAAGACTTTCCCTTGAATCACGGGAAAGGATTGATGACAAAGCTTTATCCCCGAGACACGTAAATGCTATTACGATATTCACTTACTGTACAGTGAAGGTGAATGGGTAAATTTGTATTGTATTACAGGGTGTGATTTCGAACAGAAAATATGTGTTTTCCTATAGTAAATAACGTGATTTAACCGAATTTGACCTTCATTTCAACCGCAAACAAACAGATCAACCAATTCGACAAACTTTGAGTTGGCGAATTGGTTTCTGTTATTACGGATGAAATGAAGGTGAAAACCTGTTAAATCACGTTATTTCCTACAGGAAAACATATTTTCTGTTAAAATGGTTAAATATAATTATTGCTGTCATATATGTTGTGTCAAAATATTCAAATATAAGCACTTATTCAACGGTGTCATTTCCCTTACTATTGTACTGCGAACGTTACCAATGATACACAGTGTTACAAACGTTGACGAATGGTACACAGCGTTATCAACGGCACGATGACATTACTAATGATAGCAATGCTAGATATTTCCATACATATTTTAGAAAATTTGTCCATATAAGTTTTACTCAACATCTAAAAAGTACAATAAGGGCACAGAATCTAACAAACCCACCTAACCTAACCTAGTACGTAGTATGACAGGTCACAAACCTCAGGTATTTACTGGAAACGGTAAACTTCTCCATGTTACGAATGATACACAGAGTTACCAGCGATACGGTGTCATTACTAGCGATAGTAATGATAGATATTTCCATAGGTATTTTAAATAAATTTTCCATATGAGGTAAGTGTTACACAATATATAAAAAGTACAAAAAGGGCACAGAACCCAACAAACCCACCTAACCAAACCTAGGAGT
>NC_090746.1:56871101-56906727 GCF_036898095.1 Palaemon carinicauda
CTGATGGAAATCACCCGGCAGAGTGGAGTCAGCTTAATAGATATGCCACGAAAGCACGAATATAGTAATTTAATCACCATCAGTGGTACCATTAAGCAGGTTCAATTTGCAGCTGATCATATCGAATGGCTTCTGAGGAGTCTCACTGGTACTTAAATACTTCGATCAGCAAATGGATAAAAAAAAGGAAAAATAAAAATAAAAAAAATAAATTAAAAAAAAATAAAAATAAAAAATGAAAAAAAACAATTAAAAAAATCTAAAATGAAACCCCCCCAAAAAAGAAAAAAAAACAAAAAAAGTTTAATTTCAGTTTATTTTGTGAGGGAAAGGAGATTCAGCCGAGTTTTGCCAGGACTAAACCTTCATATAATTGTGCTCAATCCAATCAGGACAAGTTCGAGATACCACATCCACAGGAGGGAGATCCCCCCCCCCCACCGGGATCTACGGACTGACTGATTGACAGACAGCTAGAGGGAGGATACTTGGAAGGACTGACCAGCTTGGAGGATGCAAGGTTTAACTATCCAGCTTGAATTACAACTCTTGGAATAACCTGGAGGACAATGGCCTACTGAGGGAAGAAACCCCGCTGATTCTAGTATGCTCTGTACCTTGATGGACGAGTACAAGCCGTTTGTCAAGTGTACAAATGGTCGGATATCTAGACCTATTCTTTCGGATATCAACCTTCGGGTGGTTCTGGGGAAATAATCTAGAAGACCGGCTCTGCAGAGGGAGCGAGCTAGGCTTCTTCTGGTAGGCAGTCTTGTCCTTACAGGTTGGACCAAGATAATCAGCTATTGAAGGAAGCTGCGCCTCTTCGGAGCAGGTCAGTCTGGAAAGGTGTTCCGATATCAAATGGCTGCTGATGAAGTTTGAAGAACTGGGATGAGCAGAGTAAGTTTTGGTCCTTACAATATGTGAGCTGATGCCCTCACAAAATTCTTCATTTTTTTAGGCTTAAGGTTTTTTTTTATAGGTTTAAGGTTTGTTTTTAGGCTTAAGGTTTTTTTTTCTTAGGTTTAAGGTTTTTTTAGGCTTAACGTTTTTTTTAGGCTTAGGGTTTTTTTTTAGGCTTAAGGTTTTTTTTAGGTTTAAGGTTCTTTTTTAGGCTTAAGGACTGGCTATGCAGGTGAAAAAACCCTGATAATGATGAATGAGCGTGTCTTGTCTGAGTGGGTAAAATGACGCTTGGCTTCACCGCCCGGCCTAGAATGGCACTTGGCTTCACCGCCTGGCCTAAAATGGCACTTGGCTTCACCGCCTGGGCAAAATGGTGCTTGGCTTCACCACCTGGCCCGCTTGGCTTCACTGCCCGGCCCAACAATGGCACTTGGCTTCACCACTTGGCCTGCTTGGCTTCAATGCCCGGCCCAACAATGGCGCTTGGCTTCACCGCCTGGCCCGCTTGGCTTCATTGCCCGGCACAACAATGGTGCTTGGCTTCACCGCCTGGCCCGCTTGGCTTCATCGCCCGGCACATCAATGGCGCTTGGCTTCATTGCCTGGCCCGCTTGGCTTCATCGTTCGGCATAACAATGGTGCTTGGCTTCACCGCCTGGCCCGGCACAACAATGGCGCTTGGCTTCATCGCCCGGCACAACAATGGCGCTTGGCTTCATTGCCTGGCCCGCTTGGCTTCATCGCCTGGCACAACAATGGCGCTTGGCTTCACCGCCTGGCCCGCTTGGCTTCATCGCCCGGCACAACAATGGAGCTTGGCTTCACCGCCTGCCCCGCTTGGCTTCATCGCCCGGCACAACAATGGCCCTTGGCTTCACCGCCTGGCCCGCTTGGCTTCATCGCCCGGCACAACAATGGCGCTTGGCTACACCGCCTGGCCCGCTTGGCTTCATCGCCCGGCACAACAATGGCCCTTGGCTTCACCGCCTGGCCCGCGTGGCTTCATCGTCCGTCACAACAATGGCGCTTGGCTTCATCCCCTGGCACAACAATGGCGCTTGGCTTCATTGCCTGGCCCGCTTGGCTTCATCGCCCGGCACAACAATGGCCCTTGGCTTTACCGCCTGGCCCGCGTGGCTTCATCGCCTGGCACAACAATGGCGCTTGGCTTTATCGCCCGGCACAACAATGGTGCTTGGCTTCATTGCCTGGCCCGCTTGGCTTCATCGCCCGGCACAACAATGGCGCTTGGCGTCATTGCCTGGCCCGCTTGGCTTCATCGCCCGGCACAACAATGGCGCTTGGCTTCATCGCCCTGCACAACAATAGCGCTTGGCTTCATCGCCCGGCACAACAATGGCGCTTGGCTTCATCGCCCGGCACAACAATGGCGCTTGGCTTCATCGCCCGGCACAACAATGGCGCTTGGCTTTATTGCCTGGCCCGCTTGGCTTCATCGCCCGGCACAACAATGGCCCTTGGCTTCACCGCCTGGCCCGCGTGGCTTCATCGCCCGGCACAACAATGGCCCTTGGCTTCACCGCCTGGCCCACGTGGCTTCATCGCCCGGCACAACAATGGCCCTTGGCTACACCACCTGGCCCGCGTGGCTTCATTACCCGGCACAACAATGGCGCTTGGCTTCACCGCCTGGCCCTCTTGGCTTCATCGCCCGGCACAACAATGGCGCTTGGCTTCATCGCCTGGCCCGCTTGGCTTCGCCGCCTGGCCCAACAATAGCGCTTAGGATTGTTAAATTGATTTTTTTTTCTTTTTTTTTTTAGACTTAAGGTTTTTTTTTTCAGGCTTAAGGACTGGCTATGCAGGTGAAGAACCTCTGATAATGATGAATGAGCACATCCTGTTTGGGTGGGGAAAATGATGCTTGGTTTCACTGCCTGGCCTACAATGGCACTTGGCTTCACTGCCTGGACCGCTTGGCTTCACCGCACGGACCACTTGGCTTAACCGCCAGGCCCAAACATAACACTTGGCTTCATCCCCGGCCCAACAATGGCGCTTGGCTTCACCGCCTGGCCTACAATGGCGCTTGGCTTCACCGCCTGGCCTACAATGGCGCTTGGTTTCACCACCTGGCCGGCTTGGTTTTACCGCCTGGCCTACAATGGCGCTTGGCTTCACAGCCCAACCCAACAATGGCGCTTGGCTTCACAGCCTGGCCCGCTTGGCTTCAGTGCCCGGCTTACAATGGCGCTTGGTTTCACCGCTTGGCCCGCTTGGCTTTAACGCCCAGCAAAACAATGGTGCTTGGCTTCACCACCTGGCACGCTTGGCTTCACCGCCCGGCAAAACAATGGCGCTTGGCTTCACCGCCCGGCAAAACAATGGCTCTTGGCTTCACCGCACGGCCAAACAATGGAGCTGGGCTTCACTGCCTGGCCTGCTTGGTTTCAGTGCCCAGCTTACAATGGTGCCTGGTTTCACCGCCTGGCCCGCTTTGCTTCACCGCTCGGCTTACAATGGCGGTTGGCTTCACCACCTGGTCCGCTTGGCTTTACCGCCCAGCTCAACAATGGCGCTTGGCTTCACCACCTGGCCTGCTTGGCTTCACCGCCCGGCCCAACAATGGCGCTTGGTTTCAACGCCTGGCCTGTTTGGCTTCAGTGCCCGGCTTATAATGGCGCTTGGCTTCACCGTCTGGCCTGCTTAGCTTCACCGCCCGGCTTACAATGGCGCTGGGCTTCACCACTTGGCCTGCTTGGCTTTAACACCCAGCACAACAATGTTGCTTGGCTCCACCGCCCGGCCTAAATATGACGCTTGGCTTCACCGCCTGGCAAAACAATGGCCCTTGGCTTCACCACTGAATTTTAAGTATCATCAATCATGAATGACTACTAATAGGCTAGCTGGAGTGAGGGGAGTTGGCCGAAAGCTACTTCAGAAGGAAGGGCAACCTCTGGCGCGGCGGAAAAACCCATAAGTTCAATTCCCAAAATGCTGAAGTAGCTTTCAAATTGCTTCTCTAAGTAATCCAACTCAAATATGTCATGACACCACAAATAGGCTAGCTGGAGTTGGACGAAAGCTATTTCAGAAGGAAGGGCAACCTCTGGCGCGGCGGAAAAACCTGTAAGTTCAATGCCCAAAATGCTGAAGTAGCTTTCAAATTGCTTCTCTAAGTAATCCAACTCAAATATAAGTCATGACACCACTAATAGGCTAGCTGGAGTTTGCCGAAAGCTATTTCAGAAGGAAGGGCAACCTCTGGCGCGGCAGAAAAACCCGTAAGTTCAATGCCCAAAATGCTGAAGTAGCTTTCAAATTGCTTCTCTAAGTAATCCAACTCAAATATAAGTTATGACACCACTAATAGGCTAGCTGGAGTTGGCCGAAAGCTATTTCAGAAGGAAGGGCAACCTCTGGCGCGGCGGAAAAACCCGAAAGTTCAATGCCCAAAATGCTGAAGTAGCTTTCAAATTGATTCTCAAAGTAATCCCATTCAAATATAAGTCATGACACCACTAATAGGCTAGCTGGAGTTGGCCAAAAGCTATTCCAGAAGGAAGGGCAACCTCTGGCGCGGCGGAAAAACCCGTAAGTTCAATGCCCAAAATGCTGAAGTAGCTTTCAAATTGCTTCTCTAAGTAATCCAACTCAAATATAACTCATGACAACACTAATAGGCTAGCTGGAGTTGGCCGAAAGCTATTTCAGAAGGAAGGGCAACCTCTGGCGCGGCGGAAAAACCCGAAAGTTCAATGCCCAAAATGCTGAAGTTGCTTTCAAATTGCTACTTTAAGTAATCCAACTCAAATATGTCATGACACCACAAATAGGCTAGCTGGAGTTGGCCGAAAGCTATTTCAGAAGGAAGGGCAACCTCTGGCGCGGCGGAAAAACCTGTAAGTTCAATGCCCAAAATGCTGAAGTAGCTTTCAAATTGCTTCTCTAAGTAATCCAACTCAAATATGTCATGACAACACAAATAGGCTAGCTGGAGTTGGCCGAAAGCTATTTCAGGAGGAAGGGCAACCTCTGGCGCGGCGGAAAAACCTGTAAGTTCAATGCCCAAAATGCTGAAGTAGCTTTCAAATTGCTTCTCTAAGTAATCCAACTCAAATATAACTCATGACACCACTAATAGGCTAGCTGGAGTTGGCCGAAAGCTATTTCAGAAGGAATGGCAATCTCTGGCGCGGCGGAAAAACCCGTAAGTTCAATGCCCAAAATACTGAAGTAGCTTTCAAATTGCTTCTCTAAGTAATCCGACTCAAATACAAGACATGAGTTATCATAAGACATTCATGAAGTACTGATGACATTTGAATTAAGATGAAAATAAAATTGAAAAGAGGACGGAAGGAAGAAGGGTCGTGGGAACCAAGCCTGCAATAATGGATGTAGGCAAAAACCCACCTGATGAGCCCCTTGGTAAGGGCGAAACCCTTATGTATTTACTTTGGTAATAGTATGTATGAAATAATTTATATATATATATATATATATATATATATATATATATATATATATATATATTTTTATATATATATATATATATATATATATATATATATATATATATATATATATATATATGTATGTATGTATGGATATCTGCATACAAACTCAGACACACATGAAGGCCCACACCACCATATAGATTATCCGTATAGCTTTTATCTGAAGGGAGTGTGTAATTAGAATCCAGTTGACTTTCGACTGTTGGCCATCAGAGGGCTCTTCTTACAGCTTCAACTATTCTAAGCCGTATTTGATGGAACCTACATTGTTCAAAACTCAAGTAACTACGGCCGGCTCATAATACCTGAAGCTGTAAGCATCACCCTCCAAAGGCCAACTCTCAACATTCAATGGGATTCTGATTATACGCTCTCTTCTAGCAGAAAGCCGTATAGATAACCTCTGCGGTGATGTGTGGGCCGAGTGTGTGCTAGATTATGTGGGCACATAATGTGTATAATATATACATATATATATATATATATATATATATATATATATATATATATATATATAATGCTTAAATCATAGAAGTATTACATTTCAAAATGCTTTCTTAGGTAAAGAAATGTTAAACCAGTAACTAGAATTACCATTTATATAAAATCAGGCAAAATACCAACACGGTAACGACTCTACTGAATAAAATAAACACGTACATACGTACCACGTACGCCCATATACATGTACACAGAGCGAGTACACCACAGCACAATCAAAAATACGTCCTGCAAAACCGTGCAATGTTGCAAAAGCTAAATAATTTCTCTCCCAAAGAGTCAAAAGAAATTTCCCATTACCTCCGCATCCAATAAATATTTCGAACGGAAATATATTTATCATCAACGCATATGCAATACAGCTATCGCAAGGTGGAACACTGTCCTCATTAGATGCATCTAGATGAATTCACCTTCATCAATCAATAGTTGGATGTTAATTAGATCTTAATTAGCTCTAACGGAAGGATAAAAGTTTAAACGCCTGTCTAAAATGGCGTTTGGAAATAGCAGGTGGGAGAATATAACACCTTTCTGTTCTCCATTTCTCTAGGTCGTAAATTATGAAGTCATGAACGAGGGGTCAGCCCACCCACGCCCACGGGGGTGTGGGTCTCGCGCTCGCTCTCTCTCTCTCTCTCTCTCTCTCTCTCTCTCTCTCTCTCTCTCTCTCTCTCTCTCTCTCTCTCAATGCAGTAAACTTGATACAAATGAAATTGATTTTTGTATTTTGGGAGTGAGTGACTTATTTCAATTTCGTATATATATGACTGGAATAATATTTCTCTCTCTCTCTCTCTCTCTCTCTCTCTCTCTCTCTCTCTCTCTCTCTCTCTCTCTCTCTCTCTGTCAGATAAAGTAATCAACACCTTTTCAATGACGCAATCGTAAATGTACAAATGAGTGGCAGACAGTTACTCTCTCTCTCTCTCTCTCTCTCTCTCTCTCTCTCTCTCTCTCTCTCTCTCTCTCTCCCAAAGATAATAGTGTTCCTTTTTAATTGCCTGTTCCAATAATTCATATTTAGACCTAAGACCTGTTTTTAATCTAGCGTTATTCAATTGTCTAAACTCTGACTTATTTGGAACTATGAAGATATAGAGCTGTGGGATCCCATTCTCTTTTATAAGTATACGATCTCTTTGTATATGTATTCTCATCGTTGCCCCTCAATGTCAATATAGTTAATTCTTTTTAGTGAGGCAGATTTGCACCGACTCGCAGGGGTGATCTTTTAGCTCGGAAAAGTTTCCTGATCGCTGATTGGTTGGACAAGATCATTCTAACCAATCAGATAGCAGGAAACTTTTCCGAGCTAAAAGGGCACCGCTGAGTGTCGGTGTAAATGCGCCTCATTAAAAAAAAATGAGTATAGTAGGCATAAAGTACAAACTACAATCAAGTCTTTTCATTTTTCATTTCATGGCTGAAATACACATGGTTATATTTATCCGCTATTTTGTA
Source organism: Palaemon carinicauda (assembly GCF_036898095.1). Taxonomy (NCBI): domain Eukaryota; kingdom Metazoa; phylum Arthropoda; class Malacostraca; order Decapoda; family Palaemonidae; genus Palaemon; species Palaemon carinicauda. The sequence continues at coordinate 56,878,460 of NC_090746.1, forward strand.
CAAGCTTCTGGGGACCAGATGCTTCCCTCTTCAGGCAATTCGATTCTGCTGAAGAGGGGCCAGTTATATTATCGGATTTAGAAGCTAAATTAGATTTTGAAGCTGATTCAAAAAAGGATGAAAATACGTCTATGATCATAATAGCGGATATGGTAAATCTATGATACGTTAACTTCAAGCCAAATACATGAACCACATATTTTTCCTACTCGCTATATATATATATATATATATATATATATATATATATATATATATATATATATATATATATATATATAAAAGGCTCTTAATTTTTACAGATTATGTACCCAATCCTAAGACAACAACAACACCACCACCACCAGCAACAACAACAACAATAATAATATGTGTGAAATTTACTTTAAACGAAAAAGATTTTTTCCGGCTTCCGAGATTTCTCAGCGAAGCTAAGCCAAGACGGCTCGGTTTCTAAAGAGCTGAAAAAAATGTCAATTTTTTTTATTTAGAGAAACTCTATATCAATTTAAAGGACTTCATTTGTTGCACAATAAAATGACAGTAAAATCTATTAGTAAATTCAACTTTCGATGTTAATAAATCTTTTATATTTCATCTTTTTTTCGGTGAAAGTTTTCCGAGAATTTCTCCTTGGAAAGGATGGAAAGAGATTGTTCAATGGCGGAGATATTTTAATGTTCCGAAGAAGGAAAGAAATGAGAATCTTACGACAGAGGTTCTTAAATCGATAACAAAAGAAAGAGGAGTTCCCCCCTCCCCCCCTCTAGAAGGGGGAATTTCCCTCCCCGGTAGCTCAGGGTTTCTCTCAGAGCCAACGAAATTGTCTCCAGAGTCTTCAAGAATCATTCTTGTCTTTCCGGTGTCTCCAAAAAGATTCCCGATCCAAAGGGTCTCCGGGAATCGTTTGAGGGAAAATTTACGTTTTTAATATTATACCTGAAAAAAGAAGAATCTAGTCATCTATCATATAGATTTTTCAAAGCAAATCAAAATGAATAAGAGTTTTCTAGGAATGCTAAACATGCAGCAAGGAGAAACAAACAAGATGTCCCAGTTTAATACTGGTCATCTTCAAGTTAAAACAGTTTGCGGTGTGGTTTTCACGGAACCACAAGAGGAAGCATCCTTAATGTATAGGATGACCTCTTGGATAAGGTCTAAGGACCCCTTCAACTCTGAGGTCGGGATGGAGGAGAAGGTGAAAGGAGGACCCCCAGAGGAAAAGGAACAGAAAAGAGAAGAGGTGGAGAAGAAGGAGAATGAGAATGTTCAAAAGCCATTGGAGGAACGCATCAGTTCCCTGGAAAAGGAACTGGAAGCAGCGTTTGCAGAGATCAGCTCCAGAAAGGAAGTAGAATCGAAATTCTTAGCAGAGAATGAAGAGCTGAGAGCAGAGAATCAACATCTCTCTAAAATTATTGGAACTCTTCAAATCGATAAGAAAATCGAGATGGAAAATTTGGTATCCAAGAATGACGACCTGGAACGAACAAACGAACATCTAAAACAGGAACTCTGCAATAAAAAAGTTGTCCTTGAACAATATAAAAATAAATCAATGGAAAAAGACAAATCAAATATCAAACTGACTCAGAAATTAGAAAAAGTTCGTCATAACAAAAGGAAACTGGAAAAGTTCGTTGAAAAGAAGATGGAAGTAATTGAGCAGATTTCAGAACAGAGACTTGAACTCCAAAAGAGCCTCGACGAGGCAAGGATAAATTATCTTATCAGAAATGGCCGCTACAAATGCCTTTTACAAGAGTTAGAAACTCTAAAGAAAGAAAATTTGAATAAATTGAGTGACTTTGAGCAACAAAATATTCAATTGAGGGAGGAACTGGAAAAATTCAAGTCTGAAAAAAATGTTAGTTTGAAGGACGAGCTGCTTGCGGCAAATGATATCATCCCTTCACTCAAGGAGGAACTTGAAGGGGGAGATAAGAAGAAAGAAAACAGACCTGGAATAAGGAAAGTGAAACTTAACAGGACAGGTTTAGAAATCTCGACCGAGATGGATATTAAGGATGGTCAGAAGAAAAATGTCCAAAAGGATATCAGAGACAATAAAAGTGAGGAAAAAGTAGTCGAGGCAGAGGACCAGGATCCCAACGGACGTAAGGCTGAGAAGGAGGAAGTTGCAGGGGCATCTGGTGTGGGTCAGGTGCTTGGCTGGCTACTAGCCTCAAAAGGCGCTCTCCCTGACACCAACAACCGCCAAGAAGAGCAGCAGCTCGAAAAGGAAACTTCCAGGGACGAGGAGTAGGAGGAGAAGGAGGAGGAGGAGAAGCAAAAGGAAGAAAAGATTGCAAAAACTACTAGAAAACCTATCGTGTTTGACCTGGAACCCGAGAAGCCAAAAAGTAGTCGCATCACCTTCCAAGGTGAAAAGGTTAGAGCCACCACCACAAGGGACTGTGGCCTCAACGGGTACGTGGCTGTCGACTTGAATGTCCCGAGGGAGTTCCACAGAGCCATATATGGAGTGGAAGGAAGGACGCTGATGGAAATCACCCGGCAGAGTGGAGTCAGCTTAATAGATATGCCACGAAAGCACGAATATAGTAATTTAATCACCATCAGTGGTACCATTAAACAGGTTCAATTAGCAGCTGATCATATCGAATGGCTTCTGAGGAGTCTCACTGGTACTTAAATACTTCGATCAGCAAATGGATAAAAAAAGGAAAAAAAAAAAAAAATAAAAAGAAATAAAAAAAAAAATAAAAAAAAAATAAATAAAAATCTATAATGAAAAACCCCAAAAAAGAAAGAAAAAAAGTTTAATTTCAGTTTATTTTGTGAGGGAAAGGAGATTCAGCCGAGTTTTGCCAGGACTAAACCTTCATATAATTGTGCTCAATCCAATCAGGACAAGTTCGAGATACCACATCCACAGGACGGAGATCCCCCCCCCCCCACCGGGATCTACGGACTGACTGATTGACAGACAGCTTGAGGGAGGATACTTGGAAGGACTGACCAGCTTGAAGGATGCAAGGTTTACCTATCCAGCTTGAATTACAACTCTTGGAATAACCTGGAGGACAATGGCCTACTGAGGGAAGAAACCCCGCTGATTCTAGTATGCTCTGTACCTTGAGGTTTTTTTTAGGCTTAAGGTTTTTTTTTTTAGGTTTAAGGTTTGTTTTTAGGCTTAAGGTTTTTTTTTCTTAGTTTAAGTTTTTTTTAGGCTGAAGGTTTTTTTGGGCTTAAGGTTTTTTTAGGCTTAACATTTTTTTTAGGCTTAAGGCTTTTTTTTAGGCTTAAGGTTTTTTTTGGTTTAAGGTTCTTTTTTAGGCTTAAGGACTGGCTATGAAGGTGAAGAAACCCTGATAATGATGAATGAGCATGTCTTGTTTGAGTGGATAAAATGACGCTTGGCTTCGCCGCCCGGCCTACAATGGCACTTGGCTTCATCGCCTGGCCTAAAATGGCACTTGGCTTCACCGCCTGGGCAAAATGGCGCTTGGCTTCACCATCTGGCCCGCTTGGCTTCACTGCCCGGCCCAACAATGGCGCTTGGCTTCACCACCTGGCCTGCTTGGCTTCAATGCCCGGCCCAACAATGGCGCTTGGCTTCACCGCCTGGCCCGCATAGCTTCATTGCCCGGCACAACAATGGTGCTTGGCTTCACCGCCTGGCCCGCTTGGCTTCATCGCCCGGCACATCAATGGCGCTTGGCTTCATTGCCTGGCCCGCTTGGCTTCATCGTCCGGCACAACAATGGCGCTTGGCTTCACCGCCTGGCCCGGCACAACAATGGCGCTTGGCTTCATCGCCCGGCACAACAATTGAGCTTGGCTTCATCGCCCGGCACAACAATGGCGCTTGGCTTCATTGCCTGGCCCGCTTGGCTTCATCGCCCGGTACAACAATGGCGCTTGGCTTCACCGCCTGGCCCGCTTGGCTTCATCGCCCGGCACAACAATGGGGCTTGGCTTCATTGCCCGGCACAACAATGGTGCTTGGCTTCATTGCCTGGACCGCTTGGCTTCACCGCCTGGCCCACTTGGCTTCACCACCCGGCACAACAATGGCCCTTGGCTTCACCGCCTGGCCCGCGTGGCTTCATCGCCCGGCACAACAATGGCGCTTGGCTTCATCCCCCGGCACAACAATGGCGCTTGGCTTCATTGCCTGTCCCGCTTGGCTTCATCGCCCAGCACAACAATGGTCCTTGGCTTTACCGCCTGGCCCGCGTGGCTTCATCGCCCGGCACAACAATGGCGCTTGGCTTCATCGCCCGGCACAACAATGGTGCTTGGCTTCATTGCCTGGTCCGCTTGGCTTCATAGCCCGGCACAACAACGGCGCTTGGCGTCATTGCCTGGCCCGCTTGGCTTCATCGCCCGGCACAACAATGGCGCTTGACTTCACCGCCTGGCCCGGCACAACAATGGCGCTTGGCCTCATCGCCCGGCACAACAATGGCACTTGGCTTTATAGCCTGGCCGCTTGGCTTCATCGCCCGGCACAACGATGGCCCTTGGCTTCACCGCCTGACCCGCGTGGCTTCATCGCCCGGCACAACGATAGCCCTTGGCTTCACCGCCTGGCCCGCGTGGCTTCATCGCCCGGCACAACAATGGCCCTTGGCTTCACCGCCTGGCCCGCTTGGCTTCATCGCCCGGCACAACAATGGCCCTTGGCTTCACCGCCTGGCCCGCGTGGCTTCATCGCCCGGCACAACAATGGCGCTTGGCTTCACCGCCTGGCCCGCTTGGCTTCATCGCCCGGCACAACAATGGCGCTTGGCTTCACCGCCTGGCCCGCTTGGCTTCGCGGCCTGGCCCAACAATAGCGCTTAGGATTGTTAAATTGATTTTTTTTTCTTTTTTTTTTTTTAGACTTAAGGTTTTTTTTCAGGCTTAAGGACTGGCTTTGCAGGTGAAGAACCTTTGATAATGATGAATGAGCGTGTCCTGTTTGGGTGGGGAAAATGACGCTTGGTTTCACTGCCTGGCCTACAATGGCGCTTGGCTTCACTGCCTGGACCTCTTGGCTTCACCGCACGGACCACTTGGCTCAACCGCCCGGCCCAAACATGACACTTGGCTTCACCCCCGGCCCAACAATGGCGCTTGGCTTCACCGCCTGGCCTACAATGGCACTTGGCTTCACCGCCTGGCCTACAATGGCGCTTGGTTTCACCACCTGGCCGGCTTGGTTTTACCGCCTGGCCTACAATGGCGCTTGGCTTCACAGCCCAACCCAACAATGGCGCTTGGCTTCACAGCCTGGCCCGCTTGGCTTCAGTGCCCGGCTTACAATGGCGCTTGGTTTCACCGCCTGGCCCGCTTGGCTTCAACGGCCGGCAAAACAATGTTGCTTGGCTTCACTACCTGGCACGCTTGGCTTCAACGCCTGGCCTACAATGGCGCTTGGCTTGACTGCCCGGCAAAACAATGGCACTTGGCTTCACCGCCTGGCCCGCTTGGCTTCACCGCACGGCCAAACAATGGCGCTTGGCTTCACTGCCTGGCCTGCTTGGTTACAGTACCCAGCTTACAATGGTGCCTGGTTTCACCGCCTGGCCTGCTTGGCTTCACCGCTCGGCTTACAATGGCGGTTGGCTTCACCACCTGGTCCGCTTGGCTTTACCGCCCAGCTCAACAATGGCGCTTGGCTTCACCACCTGGCATGTTTGGCTTCAGTGCCCGGCTTATAATGGCGCTTGGCTGCACCGTCTGGACCGCTTGGCTTCACCACCCGGCTTACAATGGCGCTTGGCTTCACCACCTGGCCTGCTTGGCTTTACCGCCCAGCACAACAATGTTGCTTGGCTTCACCGCCCGGCCTAAATATGACTCTTGGCTCCACCACCTGGCAAAACAATGGCCCTTGGCTTCACCACTGAATTTCAAGTATCATCAATCACGAATGACTACTAATAGGCTAGCTGGAGTGAGGGGAGTTGGCCGAAAGCTACTTCAGAAGGAAGGGCAACCTCTGGCGCAGCGGAAAAACCCATAAGTTCAATTCCCAAAATGCTGAAGTAGCTTTCAAATTGCTTTTCTAAGTAATCCAACTCGAATATGTTATGACACCACTAATAGGCTAGCTGGAGTTGGCCGAAAGCTATTTCAGAAGGAAGGGCAACCTTTGGCACGGCGGAAAAACCCGTAACTTCAATGCCCAAAATGCTGAAGTAGCTTTCAAATTGCTTCTCTAAGAAATCCAACTCAAATATAAGTTATGACACCACTAATAGGCTAGCTGGAGTTGGCCGAAAGCTATTTCAGAAGGAAGGGCAACCTCTAGCGCGGCGGAAAAACCCGTAAGTTCAATGCCCAAAATGCTGAAGTAGCTTTCAAATTGCTTCTCTAAGTAATCCAATTCAAATATAACTCATGACACCACTAATAGGCTAGCTGGAGTTGGCCGAAAGCTATTTCAGAAGGAAGGGCAACCTTTGGCGCGGTGGAAAAACCCGTAAGTTCAATGCCCAAAATGCTGAAGTAGCTTTCAAATTGCTTCTCTAAGTAATCCAACTCAAATATAAGTCATGACACCACTAATAGGCTAGCTGGAGTTGGCCGAAAGCTATTTCAGAAGGAAGGGCAACCTCTGGCACGGCAGGAAACCCCTAAGTTCAAAGCTCAAAATGCTGAAGTAGCTTTCAAATTGCTTCTCTAAGTAATCCAATTCAAATATAAGTCATGACACCACTAATAGGCTAGCTGGAGTTGGCCGAAAGCTATTTCAGAAGGAAGGGCAACCTCTGGCGTGGCGGAAAAACCTGTAAGTTCAATGCCCAAAATGCTGAAGTAGCTTTCAAATTGCTTCTCTAAGTAATGCAACTCAAATATAACTCATGACACCACTAATAGGCTAGCTGGAGTTGGCCGAAACATATTTCAGAAGGAAGGGCAACCTCTGGCGTGGCGGAAAAACCCGAAAGTTCAATGCCCAAAATGCTGAAGTAGCTTTCAAATTGCTTCTCTAAGTAATCCAACTCAAATATAAGTCATGACACCACTAATAGGCTAGCTGGAGTTGGCCGAAAGCTATTTCAGAAGGAAGGGCAACCTTTGGCGCGGCGTAAAAACCCGTAAGTTCAATGCCCAAAATGCTAACGTAGCTTTCAAATTGCTTCTCTAAGTAATCCATCTCAAATATAAGTCATGACACCACTAATAGGCTAGCTAGAGTTGGCCGAAAGCTATTTCAGAAGGAAGGGCAACCTCTGGCGTGGCGGAAAAACCCGTAAGTTCAATGCTCAAAATGCTGAAGTAGCTCTCAAATTGCTTCTCTAAGTAATCCAATTCAAATATAAGTCATGACACCACTAATAAGCTAGCTGGAGTTGGCCGAAAGCTATTTCAGAAGGAAGGGCAACCTCTGGCACGGCAGAAAAACCCGTAAGTTCAATGCTCAAAATGCTGAAGTAGCTTTCAAATTGCTTATCTAAGTAATCCAACTCAAATATAAGTCATGACACCACTAATAGGCTAGCTGGAGTTGGCCGAAAGCTATTTCAGAAGGAAGGGCAACCTCTGGCGTGGCGGAAAAACCCGATAGTTCAATGCCCAAAATGCTGAAGTAGCTTTCAAATTGCTTCTCTAAGTAATCCAACTCAAATATAAGTCATGACACCACTAATAGGCTAGCTGGAGTTGGCCGAAAGCTATTTCAGAAGGAAGGGCAACCTTTGCCGCGGCGTAAAAACCCGTAAGTTCAATGCCCAAAATGCTGAAGTAGCTTTCAAATTGCTTCTCTAAGTAATCCAACTCAAATATAAGTCATGACACCACTAATAGGCTAGCTGGAGTTGGCCGAAAGCTATTTCAGAAGGAAGGGCAACCTCTGGCGTGGCGGAAAAACCCGTAAGTTCAATGCTCAAAATGCTGAAGTAGCTCTCAAATTGCTTCTCTAAGTAATCCAATTCAAATATAAGTCATGACACCACTAATAAGCTAGCTGGAGTTGGCCGAAAGCTATTTCAGAAGGAAGGGCAACCTCTGGCACGGCAGAAAAACCCGTAAGTTCAATGCTCAAAATGCTGAAGTAGCTTTCAAATTGCTTATCTAAGCAATCCAACTCAAATATAAGTCATGACATCACTAATAGGCTAGCTGGAGTTGGCCGAAAGCTATTTCAGAAGGAAGGGCAACCTCTGGCGTGGCGGAAAAACCCGTAAGTTCAATGCCCAAAATGCTGAAGTAGCTTTCAAATTACTTCTCTAAGTAATCCAACTCAAATATAACTCATGACACCACTAATAGGCTAGCTGGAGTTGGCCGAAAGCTATTTCAGAAGGAAGGGCAACCTCTGGCGCGGTGGAAAAACCCGTAAGTTCAATGCCCAAAATGCTGAAGTAGCTTTCAAATTGCTTCTCTAAGTAATCCAACTCAAATATAAGTCATGACACCACTAATAGGCTAGCTGGAGTTGGCCGAAAGCTATTTCAGAAGGAAGGGCAACCTCTGGCGTAACGGAAAAACCCGTAAGTTCAATGCTCAAAATGCTGAAGTAGCTTTCAAATTGCTTCTCTAAGTAATCCAATTCAAATATAAGTCATGACACCACTAATAGGCTAGCTGGAGTTGGCCGAAAGCTATTTCAGAAGGAAGGGCAACCTCTGGCACGGCAGAAAAACCCGTAAGTTCAATGCTCAAAATGCTGAAGTAGCTTTCAAATTGCTTCTCTAAGTAATCCAATTCAAATATAAGTCATGACACCACTAATAGGCTAGCTGGAGTTGGCCGAAAGCTATTTCAGAAGGAAGGGCAACCTCTGGCATGACGGAAAAACCCGTAAGTTCAATGCTCAAAATGCTGAAGTAGCTTTCAAATTGCTTCTCTAAGTAATCCAATTCAAATATAAGTCATGACACCACTAATAGGCTAGCTGGAGTTGGCCGAAAGCTATTTCAGAAGGAAGGGCAACCTCTGGCGTGGCGGAAAAACCAGTAAGTTCAATGCCCAAAATGCTGAAGTAGCTTTCAAATTGCTTCTCTAAGTAATCCAACTCAAATATAACTCATGACACCACTAATAGGCTAGCTGGAGTTGGCCGAAAGCTATTTCAGAAGGAAGGGCAACCTCTGGCGTGGCGGAAAAACCCGTAAGTTCAATGCCCAAAATGCTGAAGTAGCTTTCAAATTGCTTCTCTAAGTAATCCAACTCAAATATAACTCATGACACCACTAATAGGGTAGCTGGAGTTGGCCGAAAGCTATTTCAGAAGGAAGGGCAACCTTTGGCGCGGCGGAAAAACCCGTAAGTTCAATGCCCAAAATGCTGAAGTAGCTTTCAAATTACTTCTCTAAGTAATCCAACTCAAATATAAGTCATGACACCACTAATAGGCTAGCTGGAGTTGGCCGAAAGCTATTTCAGAAGGAAGGGCAACCTCTGGCGTGGCGGAAAAACCCGTAAGTTCAATGCTCAAAATGCTGAAGTAGCTTTCAAATTGCTTCTCTAAGTAATCCAATTCAAATATAAGTCATGACACCACTAATAAGCTAGCTGGAGTTGGCCGAAAGCTATTTCAGAAGGAAGGGCAACCTCTGGCACGGCAGAAAAACCTATAAGTTCAATGCTTAAAATGCTGAAGTAGCTTTCAAATTGCTTCTCTAAGTAATCCAACTCAAATATAAGTCATGACACCACTAATAGGCTAGCTGGAGTTGGCCAAAAGCTATTTCAAAAGGAAGGGCAACCTCTGGCGTGGCAGAAAAACCCGTAAGTTCAATGCCCAAAATGCTGAAGTAGCTTTCAAATTGCTTCTCTAAGTAATCCAACTCAAATATAACTCATGACACCACTAATAGGCTAGCTGGAGTTGGCTGAAAGCTATTTCAGAAGGAAGGGCAACCTCTGGCGCGGCGGAAAAACCCGTAAGTTCAATGCCCAAAATGCTGAAGTAGCTTTCAAATTGCTACTTTAAGTAATCCAACTCAAATATAAGTCATGACACCACTAATAGGCTACCTGGAGTTAGCCGAAAGCTATTTCAGAAGGAAGGGCAAACTCTGGCGCGGCGGAAAAACCCGAAAGTTCAATGCCCAAAATGCTGGAGTAGCTTTCAAATTGCTTCTCTAAGTAATCCATCTCAAATATAAGTCATGACACCACTAATAGGCTAGCTGGAGTTGGCCGAAAGCTATTTCAGAAGGAAGGGCAACCTCTGGCGCGGCGGAAAAACCCGAAAGTTCAATGCCCAAATTGCTGGAGAAGCTTTCAAATTGCTTCTCTAAGTAATCCATCTCAAATATAAGTCATGACACCACTAATAGGCTAGCTGGAGTTGGCCGAAAGCTATTTCAGAAGGAAGGGCAACCTCTGGCGCGGCGGAAAAACCCGTAAGTTCAATGCCCAAAATGCTGAAGTAGCTCTCAAATTGCTTCTCTAAGTAATCCTACTCAAATATAACTCATGACACCACTAATAGGCTAGCTGGAGTTGGCCGAAAGCTATTTCAGAAGGAAGGGCAACCTCTGGCGCGGCGGAAAAACCCGGAAGTTCAATGCCCAAAATGCTAACGTAGCTTTCAAATTGCTTCTCTAAGTAATCCATCTCAAATAAAAGTCATGACACCACTAATAGGCTAGCTGGAGTTGGCCGAAAGCTATTTCAGGAGGAAGGGCAACCTCTGGCGCGGCGGAAAAACCCGGAAGTTCAATGCCCAAAATGCTAACGTAGCTTTCAAATTGCTTCTCTAAGTAATCCATCTCAAATAAAAGTCATGACACCACTAATAGGCTAGCTGGAGTTGGCCGAAAGCTATTTCAGAAGGAAGGGCAACCTCTGGCGCGGCGGAAAAACCCGGAAGTTCAATGCCCAAAATGCTAACGTAGCTTTCAAATTGCTTCTCTAAGTAATCCATCTCAAATAAAAGTCATGACACCACTAATAGGCTAGCTGGAGTTGGCCGAAAGCTATTTCAGAAGGAAGGGCAACCTCTGGTGCGGCGGAAAAACCCGAAAGTTCAATGCCCAAAATGCTGAAGTAGCTTTCAAATTGCTTCTCTAAGTAATCCAACTCAAATATAACTCATGACACCACTAATAGGCTAGCTGGAGTTGGCCGAAAGCTATTTCAGAAGGAAGGGCAACCTCTGGCGCGGCGGAAAAACCCGGAAGTTCAATGCCCAAAATGCTGAAGTAGCTTTCAAATTGCTTCTCTAAGTAATCCATCTCAAATATAAGTCATGACACCACTAATAGGCTAGCTGGAGTTGGCCGAAAGCTATTTCAGAAGGAAGGGCAACCTCTGGCGCGGCGAAAAACCCGAAAGTTCAATGCCCAAAATGCTGAAGTAGCTTTCAAATTGCTTCTCTAAGTAATCCATCTCAAATATAAGTCATGACACCACTAATAGGCTAGCTGGAGTTGGCCGAAAGCTATTTCAGAAGGAAGGGCAACCTCTGGCGCGGCAGAAAAACCCATAAGTTCAATGCCCAAAATGCTGAAGTAGCTTTCAAATTGCTTCTCTAAGTAATCCAACTCAAATATAAGTCATGACACCACTAATAGGCTAGCTGGAGTTGGCCGAAAGCTATTTCAGAAGGAAGGGCAACCTCTGGCGCGGCGGAAAAACCCGGAAGTTCAATGCCCAAAATGCTGAAGTAGCTTTCAAATTGCTTCTCTAAGTAATCCAACTCAAATATAAGTCATGACACCACTAATAGGCTAGCTGGAGTTGGCCGAAAGCTATTTCAGAAGGAAGGGCAACCTCTGGCGCGGCAAAAACCCGTAAGTTCAATGCCCAAAATGCTGAAGTAGCTTTCAAATTGCTTCTCTAAGTAATCCAACTCAAATATAACTCATGACACCACTAATAGGCTAGCTGGAGTTGGCCGAAAGCTATTTCAGAAGGAAGGGCAACCTCTGGCGCGGCGGAAAAACCCGGAAGTTCAATGCCCAAAATGCTGAAGTAGCTTTCAAATTGCTTCTCTAAGTAATCCAACTCAAATATAACTCATGACACCACTAATAGGCTAGCTGGAGTTGGCCGAAAGCTATTTCAGAAGGAAGGGCAACCTCTGGCGCGGCGGAAAAACCCGGAAGTTCAATGCCCAAAATGCTGAAGTAGCTTTCAAATTGCTTCTCTAAGTAATCCAACTCAAATATACTCATGACACCACTAATAGGCTAGCTGGAGTTGGCCGAAAGCTATTTCAGAAGGAAGGGCAACCTCTGGCGCGGCGGAAAAACCCGGAAGTTCAATGCCCAAAATGCTAAGTAGCTTTCAAATTGCTTCTCTAAGTAATCCATCTCAAATATAAGTCATGACACCACTAATAGGCTAGCTGGAGTTGGCCGAAAGCTATTTCAGAAGGAAGGGCAACCTCTGGCGCGGCGGAAAAACCCGGAAGTTCAATGCCCAAAATGCTGAAGTAGCTTTCAAATTGCTTCTCTAAGTAATCCAACTCAAATATAACTCATGACACCACTAATAGGCTAGCTGGAGTTGGCCGAAAGCTATTTCAGAAGGAAGGGCAACCTCTGGCGCAGCGGAAAAACCCGAAAGTTCAATGCCCAAAATGCTGAAGTAGCTTTCAAATTGCTTCTCTAAGTAATCCATCTCAAATATAAGTCATGACACCACTAATAGGCTAGCTGGAGTTGGCCGAAAGCTATTTCAGAAGGAAGGGCAACCTCTGGCGCGGCGGAAAAACCTGAAAGTTCAATGCCCAAAATGCTAAAGTAGCTTTCAAATTGCTTCTCTAAGTAATCCAACTCAAATATAACTCATGACACCACTAATAGGCTAGCTGGAGTTGGCCGAAAGCTATTTCAGAAGGAAGGGCAACCTCTGGCGCGGCGGAAAAACCCGTAAGTTCAATGCCCAAAATGCTAAGTAGCTTTCAAATTGCTTCTCTAAGTAATCCAACTCAAATATAACTCATGACACCACTAATAGGCTAGCTGGAGTTGGCCGAAAGCTATTTCAGAAGGAAGGGCAACCTCTGGCGCGGCGGAAAAACCCGTAAGTTCAATGCCCAAAATGCTGAAGTAGCTTTCAAATTGCTTCTCTAAGTAATCCATCAAATATAACTCATGACACCACTAATAGGCTAGCTGGAGTTGGCCGAAAGCTATTTCAGAAGGAAGGGCAACCTCTGGCGCGGCGGAAAAACCCGAAAGTTCAATGCCCAAAATGCTGAAGTAGCTTTCAAATTGCTTCTCTAAGTAATCCATCTCAAATATAAGTCATGACACCACTAATAGGCTAGCTGGAGTTGGCCGAAAGCTATTTCAGAAGGAAGGGCAACCTCTGGCGCGGCGGAAAAACCCGAAGTTCAATGCCCAAAATGCTGAAGTAGCTTTCAAATTGCTTCTCTAAGTAATCCATCTCAAATATAAGTCATGACACCACTAATAGGCTAGCTGGAGTTGGCCGAAAGCTATTTCAGAAGGAAGGGCAACCTCTGGCGCGGCGGAAAAACCCGTAAGTTCAATGCCCAAAATGCTGAAGTAGCTTTCAAATTGCTTCTCTAAGTAATCCAACTCAAATATAACTCATGACACCACTAATAGGCTAGCTGGAGTTGGCCGAAAGCTATTTCAGAAGGAAGGGCAACCTCTGGCGCGGCGGAAAAACCCGTAAGTTCAATGCCCAAAATGCTGAAGTAGCTTTCAAATTGCTTCTCTAAGTAATCCAACTCAAATATAACTCATGACACCACTAATAGGCTAGCTGGAGTTGGCCGAAAGCTATTTCAGAAGGAAGGGCAACCTCTGGCGCGGCGGAAAAACCCGTAAGTTCAATGCCCAAAATGCTGAAGTAGCTTTCAAATTGCTTCTCTAAGTAATCCAACTCAAATATACTATGACACCACTAATAGGCTAGCTGGAGTTGGCCGAAAGCTATTTCAGAAGGAAGGGCAACCTCTGGCGCGGCGAAAAACCCGTAAGTTCAATGCCCAAAATGCTAAGTAGCTTTCAAATTGCTTCTCTAAGTAATCCAACTCAAATATAACTCATGACACCACTAATAGGCTAGCTGGAGTTGGCCGAAAGCTATTTCAGAAGGAAGGGCAACCTCTGGCGCGGCGGAAAAACCCGTAAGTTCAATGCCCAAAATGCTGAAGTAGCTTTCAAATTGCTTCTCTAAGTAATCCAACTCAAATATAACTCATGACACCACTAATAGGCTAGCTGGAGTTGGCCGAAAGCTATTTCAGAAGGAAGGGCAACCTCTGGCGCGGCGGAAAAACCCGGAAGTTCAATGCCCAAAATGCTGAAGTAGCTTTCAAATTGCTTCTCTAAGTAATCCATCTCAAATATAAGTCATGACACCACTAATAGGCTAGCTGGAGTTGGCCGAAAGCTATTTCAGAAGGAAGGGCAACCTCTGGCGCGGCGGAAAAACCCGAAGTTCAATGCCCAAAATGCTGAAGTAGCTTTCAAATTGCTTCTCTAAGTAATCCATCTCAAATATAAGTCATGACACCACTAATAGGCTAGCTGGAGTTGGCCGAAAGCTATTTCAGAAGGAAGGGCAACCTCTGGCGCGGCGGAAAAACCCGTAAGTTCAATGCCCAAAATGCTGAAGTAGCTTTCAAATTGCTTCTCTAAGTAATCCAACTCAAATATAACTCATGACACCACTAATAGGCTAGCTGGAGTTGGCCGAAAGCTATTTCAGAAGGAAGGGCAACCTCTGGCGCGGCGGAAAAACCCGTAAGTTCAATGCCCAAAATGCTGAAGTAGCTTTCAAATTGCTTCTCTAAGTAATCCAACTCAAATATAACTCATGACACCACTAATAGGCTAGCTGGAGTTGGCCGAAAGCTATTTCAGAAGGAAGGGCAACCTCTGGCGCGGCGGAAAAACCCGTAAGTTCAATGCCCAAAATGCTGAAGTAGCTTTCAAATTGCTTCTCTAAGTAATCCAACTCAAATATACTATGACACCACTAATAGGCTAGCTGGAGTTGGCCGAAAGCTATTTCAGAAGGAAGGGCAACCTCTGGCGCGGCGGAAAAACCCGGAAGTTCAATGCCCAAAATGCTGAAGTAGCTTTCAAATTGCTTCTCTAAGTAATCCAACTCAAATATAACTCATGACACCACTAATAGGCTAGCTGGAGTTGGCCGAAAGCTATTTCAGAAGGAAGGGCAACCTCTGGCGCGGCGGAAAAACCCGTAAGTTCAATGCCCAAAATGCTGAAGTAGCTTTCAAATTGCTTCTCTAAGTAATCCAACTCAAATATAAGTCATGACACCACTAATAGGCTAGCTGGAGTTGGCCGAAAGCTATTTCAGAAGGAAGGGCAACCTCTGGCGCGGCGGAAAAACCCGGAAGTTCAATGCCCAAAATGCTGAAGTAGCTTTCAAATTGCTTCTCTAAGTAATCCATCTCAAATATAAGTCATGACACCACTAATAGGCTAGCTGGAGTTGGCCGAAAGCTATTTCAGAAGGAAGGGCAACCTCTGGCGCGGCGGAAAAACCCGAAGTTCAATGCCCAAAATGCTGAAGTAGCTTTCAAATTGCTTCTCTAAGTAATCCATCTCAAATATAAGTCATGACACCACTAATAGGCTAGCTGGAGTTGGCCGAAAGCTATTTCAGAAGGAAGGGCAACCTCTGGCGCGGCGGAAAAACCCGAAGTTCAATGCCCAAAATGCTGAAGTAGCTTTCAAATTGCTTCTCTAAGTAATCCAACTCAAATATAACTCATGACACCACTAATAGGCTAGCTGGAGTTGGCCGAAAGCTATTTCAGAAGGAAGGGCAACCTCTGGCGCGGCGGAAAAACCCGTAAGTTCAATGCCCAAAATGCTGAAGTAGCTTTCAAATTGCTTCTCTAAGTAATCCAACTCAAATATAACTCATGACACCACTAATAGGCTAGCTGGAGTTGGCCGAAAGCTATTTCAGAAGGAAGGGCAACCTCTGGCGCGGCGGAAAAACCCGTAAGTTCAATGCCCAAAATGCTGAAGTAGCTTTCAAATTGCTTCTCTAAGTAATCCAACTCAAATATAAGTCATGACACCACTAATAGGCTAGCTGGAGTTGGCCGAAAGCTATTTCAGAAGGAAGGGCAACCTCTGGCGCGGCGGAAAAACCCGGAAGTTCAATGCCCAAAATGCTGAAGTAGCTTTCAAATTGCTTCTCTAAGTAATCCATCTCAAATATAAGTCATGACACCACTAATAGGCTAGCTGGAGTTGGCCGAAAGCTATTTCAGAAGGAAGGGCAACCTCTGGCGCGGCGGAAAAACCCGAAAGTTCAATGCCCAAAATGCTGAAGTAGCTTTCAAATTGCTTCTCTAAGTAATCCATCTCAAATATAAGTCATGACACCACTAATAGGCTAGCTGGAGTTGGCCGAAAGCTATTTCAGAAGGAAGGGCAACCTCTGGCGCGGCGGAAAAACCCGAAAGTTCAATGCCCAAAATGCTGAAGTAGCTTTCAAATTGCTTCTCTAAGTAATCCATCTCAAATATAAGTCATGACACCACTAATAGGCTAGCTGGAGTTGGCCGAAAGCTATTTCAGAAGGAAGGGCAACCTCTGGCGCGGCGGAAAAACCCGTAAGTTCAATGCCCAAAATGCTAAGTAGCTTTCAAATTGCTTCTCTAAGTAATCCAACTCAAATATAACTCATGACACCACTAATAGGCTAGCTGGAGTTGGCCGAAAGCTATTTCAGAAGGAAGGGCAACCTCTGGCGCGGCGGAAAAACCCGTAAGTTCAATGCCCAAAATGCTGAAGTAGCTTTCAAATTGCTTCTCTAAGTAATCCAAATCAAATATAACTCATGACACCACTAATAGGCTAGCTGGAGTTGGCCGAAAGCTATTTCAGAAGGAAGGGCAACCTCTGGCGCGGCGGAAAAACCCGTAAGTTCAATGCCCAAAATGCTGAAGTAGCTTTCAAATTGCTTCTCTAAGTAATCCAATCAAATATAAGTCATGACACCACTAATAGGCTAGCTGGAGTTGGCCGAAAGCTATTTCAGAAGGAAGGGCAACCTCTGGCGCGGCGGAAAAACCCGAAAGTTCAATGCCCAAAATGCTGAAGTAGCTTTCAAATTGCTTCTCTAAGTAATCCAATCTCAAATATAAGTCATGACACCACTAATAGGCTAGCTGGAGTTGGCCGAAAGCTATTTCAGAAGGAAGGGCAACCTCTGGCGCGGCGGAAAAACCCGTAAGTTCAATGCCCAAAATGCTGAAGTAGCTTTCAAATTGCTTCTCTAAGTAATCCAACTCAAATATAAGTCATGACACCACTAATAGGCTAGCTGGAGTTGGCCGAAAGCTATTTCAGAAGGAAGGGCAACCTCTGGCGCGGCGGAAAAACCCGTAAGTTCAATGCCCAAAATGCTGAAGTAGCTTTCAAATTGCTTCTCTAAGTAATCCAACTCAAATATAACTCATGACACCACTAATAGGCTAGCTGGAGTTGGCCGAAAGCTATTTCAGAAGGAAGGGCAACCTCTGGCGCGGCGGAAAAACCCGTAAGTTCAATGCCCAAAATGCTGAAGTAGCTTTCAAATTGCTTCTCTAAGTAATCCAACTCAAATATAACTCATGACACCACTAATAGGCTAGCTGGAGTTGGCCGAAAGCTATTTCAGAAGGAAGGGCAACCTCTGGCGCGGCGGAAAAACCCGTAAGTTCAATGCCCAAAATGCTGAAGTAGCTTTCAAATTGCTTCTCTAAGTAATCCAACTCAAATATAAGTCATGACACCACTAATAGGCTAGCTGGAGTTGGCCGAAAGCTATTTCAGAAGGAAGGGCAACCTCTGGCGCGGCGGAAAAACCCGTAAGTTCAATGCCCAAAATGCTGAAGTAGCTTTCAAATTGCTTCTCTAAGTAATCCAATCTCAAATATAAGTCATGACACCACTAATAGGCTAGCTGGAGTTGGCCGAAAGCTATTTCAGAAGGAAGGGCAACCTCTGGCGCGGCGGAAAAACCCGTAAGTTCAATGCCCAAAATGCTGAAGTAGCTTTCAAATTGCTTCTCTAAGTAATCCAACTCAAATATAACTCATGACACCACTAATAGGCTAGCTGGAGTTGGCCGAAAGCTATTTCAGAAGGAAGGGCAACCTCTGGCGCGGCGGAAAAACCAGTAAGTTCAATGCCCAAAATGCTGAAGTAGCTTTCAAATTGCTTCTCTAAGTAATCCAACTCAAATATAACTCATGACACCACTAATAGGCTAGCTGGAGTTGGCCGAAAGCTATTTCAGAAGGAAGGGCAACCTCTGGCGCGGCGGAAAAACCCGTAAGTTCAATGCCCAAAATGCTGAAGTAGCTTTCAAATTGCTTCTCTAAGTAATCCAACTCAAATATAACTCATGACACCACTAATAGGCTAGCTGGAGTTGGCCGAAAGCTATTTCAGAAGGAAGGGCAACCTCTGGCGCGGCGGAAAAACCCGTAAGTTCAATGCCCAAAATGCTGAAGTAGCTTTCAAATTGCTTCTCTAAGTAATCCAACTCAAATATAAGTCATGACACCACTAATAGGCTAGCTGGAGTTGGCCGAAAGCTATTTCAGAAGGAAGGGCAACCTCTGGCGGGCGGAAAAACCCGTAAGTTCAATGCCCAAAATGCTGAAGTAGCTTTCAAATTGCTTCTCTAAGTAATCCAACTCAAATATAAGTCATGACACCACTAATAGGCTAGCTGGAGTTGGCCGAAAGCTATTTCAGAAGGAAGGGCAACCTCTGGCACGGCAGAAAAACCCGTAAGTTCAATGCCCAAAATGCTGAAGTAGCTTTCAAATTGCTTCTCTAAGTAATCCAACTCAAATATAAGTCATGACACCACTAATAGGCTAGCTGGAGTTGGCCAAAGCTATTTCAGAAGGAAGGGCAACCTCTGGCGCGGCGGAAAAACCCGTAAGTTCAATGCCCAAAATGCTGAAGTAGCTTTCAAATTGCTTCTCTAAGTAATCCAACTCAAATATAAGTCATGACACCACTAATAGGCTAGCTGGAGTTGGCCGAAAGCTATTTCAGAAGGAAGGGCAACCTCTGGCGCGGCGGAAAAACCCGAAGTTCAATGCCCAAAATGCTGAAGTAGCTTTCAAATTGCTTCTCTAAGTAATCCATCTCAAATATAAGTCATGACACCACTAATAGGCTAGCTGGAGTTGGCCGAAAGCTATTTCAGAAGGAAGGGCAACCTCTGGCGCGGCGGAAAAACCCGAAAGTTCAATGCCCAAAATGCTGGAGTAGCTTTCAAATTGCTTCTCTAAGTAATCCATCTCAAATATAAGTCATGACACCACTAATAGGCTAGCTGGAGTTGGCCGAAAGCTATTTCAGAAGGAAGGGCAACCTCTGGCGCGGCGGAAAAACCCGAAGTTCAATGCCCAAAATGCTGAAGTAGCTTTCAAATTGCTTCTCTAAGTAATCCATCTCAAATATAACTCATGACACCACTAATAGGCTAGCTGGAGTTGGCCGAAAGCTATTTCAGAAGGAAGGGCAACCTCTGGCGCGGCGGAAAAACCCGGAAGTTCAATGCCCAAAATGCTAACGTAGCTTTCAAATTGCTTCTCTAAGTAATCCATCTCAAATATAAAGTCATGACACCACTAATAGGCTAGCTGGAGTTGGCCGAAAGCTATTTCAGAAGGAAGGGCAACCTCTGGCGCGGCGGAAAAACCCGGAAGTTCAATGCCCAAAATGCTAACGTAGCTTTCAAATTGCTTCTCTAAGTAATCCATCTCAAATAAAAGTCATGACACCACTAATAGGCTAGCTGGAGTTGGCCGAAAGCTATTTCAGAAGGAAGGGCAACCTCTGGCGCGGCGGAAAAACCCGGAAGTTCAATGCCCAAAATGCTAACGTAGCTTTCAAATTGCTTCTCTAAGTAATCCATCTCAAATAAAAGTCATGACACCACTAATAGGCTAGCTGGAGTTGGCCGAAAGCTATTTCAGAAGGAAGGGCAACCTCTGGCGCGGCGGAAAAACCCGAAGTTCAATGCCCAAAATGCTGAAGTAGCTTTCAAATTGCTTCTCTAAGTAATCCAACTCAAATATAACTCATGACACCACTAATAGGCTAGCTGGAGTTGGCCGAAAGCTATTTCAGAAGGAAGGGCAACCTCTGGGCGGCGGAAAAACCCGAAAGTTCAATGCCCAAAATGCTGAAGTAGCTTTCAAATTGCTTCTCTAAGTAATCCAACTCAAATATAAGTCATGACACCACTAATAGGCTAGCTGGAGTTGGCCGAAAGCTATTTCAGAAGGAAGGGCAACCTCTGGCGCGGCGGAAAAACCCGGAAAGTTCAATGCCCAAAATGCTGAAGTAGCTTTCAAATTGCTTCTCTAAGTAATCCATCTCAAATATAAGTCATGACACCACTAATAGGCTAGCTGGAGTTGGCCGAAAGCTATTTCAGAAGGAAGGGCAACCTCTGGCGCGGCGAAAAACCCGGAAGTTCAATGCCCAAAATGCTGAAGTAGCTTTCAAATTGCTTCTCTAAGTAATCCAACTCAAATATAAGTCATGACACCACTAATAGGCTAGCTGGAGTTGGCCGAAAGCTATTTCAGAAGGAAGGGCAACCTCTGGCGCGGCGGAAAAACCCGGAAGTTCAATGCCCAAAATGCTGAAGTAGCTTTCAAATTGCTTCTCTAAGTAATCCAACTCAAATATAACTCATGACACCACTAATAGGCTAGCTGGAGTTGGCCGAAAGCTATTTCAGAAGGAAGGGCAACCTCTGGCGCGGCGGAAAAACCCGTAAGTTCAATGCCCAAAATGCTGAAGTAGCTTTCAAATTGCTTCTCTAAGTAATCCAACTCAAATATAACTCATGACACCACTAATAGGCTAGCTGGAGTTGGCCGAAAGCTATTTCAGAAGGAAGGGCAACCTCTGGCGCGGCGGAAAAACCCGGAAGTTCAATGCCCAAAATGCTGAAGTAGCTTTCAAATTGCTTCTCTAAGTAATCCAACTCAAATATAAGTCATGACACCACTAATAGGCTAGCTGGAGTTGGCCGAAAGCTATTTCAGAAGGAAGGGCAACCTCTGGCGCGGCGGAAAAACCCGGAAGTTCAATGCCCAAAATGCTGAAGTAGCTTTCAAATTGCTTCTCTAAGTAATCCAACTCAAATATAACTCATGACACCACTAATAGGCTAGCTGGAGTTGGCCGAAAGCTATTTCAGAAGGAAGGGCAACCTCTGGCGCGGCGGAAAAACCCGAAGTTCAATGCCCAAAATGCTGAAGTAGCTTTCAAATTGCTTCTCTAAGTAATCCAACTCAAATATAACTCATGACACCACTAATAGGCTAGCTGGAGTTGGCCGAAAGCTATTTCAGAAGGAAGGGCAACCTCTGGCGCGGCGGAAAAACCCGAAGTTCAATGCCCAAAATGCTGAAGTAGCTTTCAAATTGCTTCTCTAAGTAATCCAACTCAAATATAACTCATGACACCACTAATAGGCTAGCTGGAGTTGGCCGAAAGCTATTTCAGAAGGAAGGGCAACCTCTGGCGCGGCGGAAAAACCCGAAGTTCAATGCCCAAAATGCTAAGTAGCTTTCAAATTGCTTCTCTAAGTAATCCATCTCAAATATAAGTCATGACACCACTAATAGGCTAGCTGGAGTTGGCCGAAAGCTATTTCAGAAGGAAGGGCAACCTCTGGCGCGGCGGAAAAACCTGTAAGTTCAATGCCCAAAATGCTGAAGTAGCTTTCAAATTGCTTCTCTAAGTAATCCATCTCAAATATAACTCATGACACCACTAATAGGCTAGCTGGAGTTGGCCGAAAGCTATTTCAGAAGGAAGGGCAACCTCTGGCGCGGCGGAAAAACCTGTAAGTTCAATGCCCAAAATGCTAAGTAGCTTTCAAATTGCTTCTCTAAGTAATCCAACTCAAATATAACTCATGACACCACTAATAGGCTAGCTGGAGTTGGCCGAAAGCTATTTCAGAAGGAAGGGCAACCTCTGGCGCGGCGGAAAAACCTAAGTTCAATGCCCAAAATGCTGAAGTAGCTTTCAAATTGCTTCTCTAAGTAATCCAACTCAAATATAACTCATGACACCACTAATAGGCTAGCTGGAGTTGGCCGAAAGCTATTTCAGAAGGAAGGGCAACCTCTGGCGCGGCGGAAAAACCCGTAAGTTCAATGCCCAAAATGCTGAAGTAGCTTTCAAATTGCTTCTCTAAGTAATCCAACTCAAATATAAGTCATGACACCACTAATAGGCTAGCTGGAGTTGGCCGAAAGCTATTTCAGAAGGAAGGGCAACCTCTGGCGCGGCGGAAAAACCCGTAAGTTCAATGCCCAAAATGCTGAAGTAGCTTTCAAATTGCTTCTCTAAGTAATCCATCTCAAATATAAGTCATGACACCACTAATAGGCTAGCTGGAGTTGGCCGAAAGCTATTTCAGAAGGAAGGGCAACCTCTGGCGCGGCGGAAAAACCCGGAAGTTCAATGCCCAAAATGCTGAAGTAGCTTTCAAATTGCTTCTCTAAGTAATCCATCTCAAATATAAGTCATGACACCACTAATAGGCTAGCTGGAGTTGGCCGAAAGCTATTTCAGAAGGAAGGGCAACCTCTGGCGCGGCGGAAAAACCCGAAGTTCAATGCCCAAAATGCTGAAGTAGCTTTCAAATTGCTTCTCTAAGTAATCCATCTCAAATATAAGTCATGACACCACTAATAGGCTAGCTGGAGTTGGCCGAAAGCTATTTCAGAAGGAAGGGCAACCTCTGGCGCGGCGGAAAAACCCGTAAGTTCAATGCCCAAAATGCTGAAGTAGCTTTCAAATTGCTTCTCTAAGTAATCCAACTCAAATATAACTCATGACACCACTAATAGGCTAGCTGGAGTTGGCCGAAAGCTATTTCAGAAGGAAGGG
Source organism: Palaemon carinicauda (assembly GCF_036898095.1). Classification (NCBI taxonomy): domain Eukaryota; kingdom Metazoa; phylum Arthropoda; class Malacostraca; order Decapoda; family Palaemonidae; genus Palaemon; species Palaemon carinicauda. Next base: position 56,901,271 of record NC_090746.1, read on the forward strand.
CAACCTCTGGCGCGGCGGAAAAACCCGTAAGTTCAATGCCCAAAATGCTGAAGTAGCTTTCAAATTGCTTCTCTAAGTAATCCAACTCAAATATAACTCATGACACCACTAATAGGCTAGCTGGAGTTGGCCGAAAGCTATTTCAGAAGGAAGGGCAACCTCTGGCGCGGCGGAAAAACCCGTAAGTTCAATGCCCAAAATGCTGAAGTAGCTTTCAAATTGCTTCTCTAAGTAATCCAACTCAAATATAACTCATGACACCACTAATAGGCTAGCTGGAGTTGGCCGAAAGCTATTTCAGAAGGAAGGGCAACCTCTGGCGCGGCGGAAAAACCCGTAAGTTCAATGCCCAAAATGCTAAGTAGCTTTCAAATTGCTTCTCTAAGTAATCCAACTCAAATATAAGTCATGACACCACTAATAGGCTAGCTGGAGTTGGCCGAAAGCTATTTCAGAAGGAAGGGCAACCTCTGGCGCGGCGGAAAAACCCGGAAGTTCAATGCCCAAAATGCTGAAGTAGCTTTCAAATTGCTTCTCTAAGTAATCCATCTCAAATATAAGTCATGACACCACTAATAGGCTAGCTGGAGTTGGCCGAAAGCTATTTCAGAAGGAAGGGCAACCTCTGGCGCGGCGGAAAAACCCGGAAGTTCAATGCCCAAAATGCTGAAGTAGCTTTCAAATTGCTTCTCTAAGTAATCCATCTCAAATATAAGTCATGACACCACTAATAGGCTAGCTGGAGTTGGCCGAAAGCTATTTCAGAAGGAAGGGCAACCTCTGGCGCGGCGGAAAAACCCGAAGTTCAATGCCCAAAATGCTGAAGTAGCTTTCAAATTGCTTCTCTAAGTAATCCATCTCAAATATAAGTCATGACACCACTAATAGGCTAGCTGGAGTTGGCCGAAAGCTATTTCAGAAGGAAGGGCAACCTCTGGCGCGGCGGAAAAACCCGTAAGTTCAATGCCCAAAATGCTGAAGTAGCTTTCAAATTGCTTCTCTAAGTAATCCAACTCAAATATAACTCATGACACCACTAATAGGCTAGCTGGAGTTGGCCGAAAGCTATTTCAGAAGGAAGGGCAACCTCTGGCGCGGCGGAAAAACCCGTAAGTTCAATGCCCAAAATGCTGAAGTAGCTTTCAAATTGCTTCTCTAAGTAATCCAACTCAAATATAACTCATGACACCACTAATAGGCTAGCTGGAGTTGGCCGAAAGCTATTTCAGAAGGAAGGGCAACCTCTGGCGCGGCGGAAAAACCCGTAAGTTCAATGCCCAAAATGCTGAAGTAGCTTTCAAATTGCTTCTCTAAGTAATCCAACTCAAATATAACTCATGACACCACTAATAGGCTAGCTGGAGTTGGCCGAAAGCTATTTCAGAAGGAAGGGCAACCTCTGGCGCGGCGGAAAAACCCGGAAGTTCAATGCCCAAAATGCTGAAGTAGCTTTCAAATTGCTTCTCTAAGTAATCCAACTCAAATATAAGTCATGACACCACTAATAGGCTAGCTGGAGTTGGCCGAAAGCTATTTCAGAAGGAAGGGCAACCTCTGGCGCGGCGGAAAAACCCGGAAGTTCAATGCCCAAAATGCTGAAGTAGCTTTCAAATTGCTTCTCTAAGTAATCCATCTCAAATATAAGTCATGACACCACTAATAGGCTAGCTGGAGTTGGCCGAAAGCTATTTCAGAAGGAAGGGCAACCTCTGGCGCGGCGGAAAAACCCGAAAGTTCAATGCCCAAAATGCTGAAGTAGCTTTCAAATTGCTTCTCTAAGTAATCCAACTCAAATATAACTCATGACACCACTAATAGGCTAGCTGGAGTTGGCCGAAAGCTATTTCAGAAGGAAGGGCAACCTCTGGCGCGGCGGAAAAACCCGAAAGTTCAATGCCCAAAATGCTAAGTAGCTTTCAAATTGCTTCTCTAAGTAATCCAACTCAAATATAACTCATGACACCACTAATAGGCTAGCTGGAGTTGGCCGAAAGCTATTTCAGAAGGAAGGGCAACCTCTGGCGCGGCGGAAAAACCCGTAAGTTCAATGCCCAAAATGCTAAGTAGCTTTCAAATTGCTTCTCTAAGTAATCCAACTCAAATATAACTCATGACACCACTAATAGGCTAGCTGGAGTTGGCCGAAAGCTATTTCAGAAGGAAGGGCAACCTCTGGCGCGGCGGAAAAACCCGTAAGTTCAATGCCCAAAATGCTGAAGTAGCTTTCAAATTGCTTCTCTAAGTAATCCATCTCAAATATAAGTCATGACACCACTAATAGGCTAGCTGGAGTTGGCCGAAAGCTATTTCAGAAGGAAGGGCAACCTCTGGCGCGGCGGAAAAACCCGAAGTTCAATGCCCAAAATGCTGAAGTAGCTTTCAAATTGCTTCTCTAAGTAATCCATCTCAAATATAAGTCATGACACCACTAATAGGCTAGCTGGAGTTGGCCGAAAGCTATTTCAGAAGGAAGGGCAACCTCTGGCGCGGCGGAAAAACCCGAAAGTTCAATGCCCAAAATGCTGAAGTAGCTTTCAAATTGCTTCTCTAAGTAATCCATCTCAAATATAAGTCATGACACCACTAATAGGCTAGCTGGAGTTGGCCGAAAGCTATTTCAGAAGGAAGGGCAACCTCTGGCGCGGCGGAAAAACCCGTAAGTTCAATGCCCAAAATGCTGAAGTAGCTTTCAAATTGCTTCTCTAAGTAATCCAACTCAAATATAACTCATGACACCACTAATAGGCTAGCTGGAGTTGGCCGAAAGCTATTTCAGAAGGAAGGGCAACCTCTGGCGCGGCGGAAAAACCCGTAAGTTCAATGCCCAAAATGCTGAAGTAGCTTTCAAATTGCTTCTCTAAGTAATCCAACTCAAATATAACTCATGACACCACTAATAGGCTAGCTGGAGTTGGCCGAAAGCTATTTCAGAAGGAAGGGCAACCTCTGGCGCGGCGGAAAAACCCGTAAGTTCAATGCCCAAAATGCTGAAGTAGCTTTCAAATTGCTTCTCTAAGTAATCCAACTCAAATATAACTCATGACACCACTAATAGGCTAGCTGGAGTTGGCCGAAAGCTATTTCAGAAGGAAGGGCAACCTCTGGCGCGGCGGAAAAACCCGTAAGTTCAATGCCCAAAATGCTGAAGTAGCTTTCAAATTGCTTCTCTAAGTAATCCAACTCAAATATAAGTCATGACACCACTAATAGGCTAGCTGGAGTTGGCCGAAAGCTATTTCAGAAGGAAGGGCAACCTCTGGCGCGGCGGAAAAACCCGAAGTTCAATGCCCAAAATGCTGAAGTAGCTTTCAAATTGCTTCTCTAAGTAATCCATCTCAAATATAAGTCATGACACCACTAATAGGCTAGCTGGAGTTGGCCGAAAGCTATTTCAGAAGGAAGGGCAACCTCTGGCGCGGCGGAAAAACCCGAAGTTCAATGCCCAAAATGCTGAAGTAGCTTTCAAATTGCTTCTCTAAGTAATCCATCTCAAATATAAGTCATGACACCACTAATAGGCTAGCTGGAGTTGGCCGAAAGCTATTTCAGAAGGAAGGGCAACCTCTGGCGCGGCGGAAAAACCCGAAAGTTCAATGCCCAAAATGCTGAAGTAGCTTTCAAATTGCTTCTCTAAGTAATCCATCTCAAATATAAGTCATGACACCACTAATAGGCTAGCTGGAGTTGGCCGAAAGCTATTTCAGAAGGAAGGGCAACCTCTGGCGCGGCGGAAAAACCCGAAAGTTCAATGCCCAAAATGCTGAAGTAGCTTTCAAATTGCTTCTCTAAGTAATCCAACTCAAATATAAGTCATGACACCACTAATAGGCTAGCTGGAGTTGGCCGAAAGCTATTTCAGAAGGAAGGGCAACCTCTGGCGCGGCGGAAAAACCCGGAAGTTCAATGCCCAAAATGCTAAGTAGCTTTCAAATTGCTTCTCTAAGTAATCCATCTCAAATATAAGTCATGACACCACTAATAGGCTAGCTGGAGTTGGCCGAAAGCTATTTCAGAAGGAAGGGCAACCTCTGGCGCGGCGGAAAAACCCGTAAGTTCAATGCCCAAAATGCTGAAGTAGCTTTCAAATTGCTTCTCTAAGTAATCCAACTCAAATATAACTCATGACACCACTAATAGGCTAGCTGGAGTTGGCCGAAAGCTATTTCAGAAGGAAGGGCAACCTCTGGCGCGGCGGAAAAACCCGTAAGTTCAATGCCCAAAATGCTGAAGTAGCTTTCAAATTGCTTCTCTAAGTAATCCAACTCAAATATAACTCATGACACCACTAATAGGCTAGCTGGAGTTGGCCGAAAGCTATTTCAGAAGGAAGGGCAACCTCTGGCGCGGCGGAAAAACCCGTAAGTTCAATGCCCAAAATGCTGAAGTAGCTTTCAAATTGCTTCTCTAAGTAATCCAACTCAAATATAACTCATGACACCACTAATAGGCTAGCTGGAGTTGGCCGAAAGCTATTTCAGAAGGAAGGGCAACCTCTGGCGCGGCGGAAAAACCCGGAAGTTCAATGCCCAAAATGCTGAAGTAGCTTTCAAATTGCTTCTCTAAGTAATCCAACTCAAATATAACTCATGACACCACTAATAGGCTAGCTGGAGTTGGCCGAAAGCTATTTCAGAAGGAAGGGCAACCTCTGGCGCGGCGGAAAAACCCGGAAGTTCAATGCCCAAAATGCTGAAGTAGCTTTCAAATTGCTTCTCTAAGTAATCCAACTCAAATATAAGTCATGACACCACTAATAGGCTAGCTGGAGTTGGCCGAAAGCTATTTCAGAAGGAAGGGCAACCTCTGGCGCGGCGGAAAAACCCGAAGTTCAATGCCCAAAATGCTGAAGTAGCTTTCAAATTGCTTCTCTAAGTAATCCAACTCAAATATAAGTCATGACACCACTAATAGGCTAGCTGGAGTTGGCCGAAAGCTATTTCAGAAGGAAGGGCAACCTCTGGCGCGGCAGAAAAACCCGAAGTTCAATGCCCAAAATGCTGAAGTAGCTTTCAAATTGCTTCTCTAAGTAATCCAACTCAAATATAAGTCATGACACCACTAATAGGCTAGCTGGAGTTGGCGAAAGCTATTTCAGAAGGAAGGGCAACCTCTGGCGCGGCGGAAAAACCCGTAAGTTCAATGCCCAAAATGCTGAAGTAGCTTTCAAATTGCTTCTCTAAGTAATCCAACTCAAATATAAGTCATGACACCACTAATAGGCTAGCTGGAGTTGGCCGAAAGCTATTTCAGAAGGAAGGGCAACCTCTGGCGCGGCGGAAAAACCCGAAGTTCAATGCCCAAAATGCTGAAGTAGCTTTCAAATTGCTTCTCTAAGTAATCCAACTCAAATATAAGTCATGACACCACTAATAGGCTAGCTGGAGTTGGCCGAAAGCTATTTCAGAAGGAAGGGCAACCTCTGGCGCGGCGGAAAAACCCGAAGTTCAATGCCCAAAA
>NC_090746.1:56907227-56919727 GCF_036898095.1 Palaemon carinicauda
CCAGAACTGCTAGCGAAATCCCATCGGCAACAACCTCTCTCTCTCTCTCTCTCTCTCTCTCTCTCTCTCTCTCTCTCTCTCTCTCAGTATCCAGAACTGCCACCGAAATGTCATCGGCAACAACCTCTCTCTCTCTCTCTCTCTCTCTCTCTCTCTCTCTCTCTCTCTCTCTCTCAGTATCCAGAACTGCCAGCGAAATGCCATCGGCAACAACCTATCTCTCTCTCCTCTCTCTCTCTCTCTCTCTCTCTCTCTCTCTCTCTCTCGCTCTCTCTCTCTCTCTCTCTTCTCTCTCTCTCTCTCTTTCTCTCTCTCTCAGTATCCAGATTGCTAGCGAAATGCCATCGGCAACAACCTATCTCTCTCTCTCTCTCTCTCTCTCTCTCTCTCTCTCTCTCTCTCTCTCTCTCTCTCTCTCAGTATCCAGAACTGCTAGCGAAATGCCATCGGCAACAACCTCTCTCTCTCTCTCTCTCTCTCTCTCTCTCTCTCTCTCTCTCTCTCGCAATTCAATTCAATTCAAAAATTTTATTGATAATTTACATCAAAAGGGAAGCATAGTGTTCCTGTATCTTCCCTTTTAGTCCAGTAAATCTAGCCCAAAATAGGGGGTGACCCAGGACAAATTGCCAGAAAACGAAACCACTTTCATATGTTTAAGTTAGACCTGCCACATGATATATCAAAAATGTAGAAAAATATATTTGGTGGAACATGGTAAAATATGCAAATTAAGGTAGCCATTACTAAAATTTCTGTTTTTGCCTATACTGACAAAAGTAATAGAGCTAGACTTATGAAAATGATATCCATACCCATGTTTTCATGGTCAAGGAATCATATGAGACCAATCTTAGGGATTTGTGATGATTACATCATAATGAATTCAATATGGTTGCCGTGGTAAGCACGAAAAAACTGAAAATCGCAGTAACTTTTACAGAATCCCACCAAAGACAGCAAACTTGGTGTCTATGTGAATGATTATTGAGCTTTCACATGTAGTAGTTATGAGGACTCTCCACAAAATGATGATTAAAAACCAGGACAGATGTTATAAGTCCAAACTGGAGAGTGGTACTAGGTGTTCCGGATGAGAGTAAATGTAACCCTGCCTAATGCACGACACCCAACTGAAATTCAGGAACTTGGAATTTTAGTTGATGAACTTCTAGAAGGACAAATGGTACCATCTGAGATAAGTTCATCACCAGCATTCCATTCTGTCAAGGAAAGATTACTGAATGCACTAAATGCAGTAGAACATAAAACAGGGAAACTGTGGGTTATGTATATGAAATTGATTGACATTGTTCGGAACTTCCTGAGGTCCGAACGAACAGGTGACTGGAAGTTGCATCTTGCAACCTTGCAAAATATGTTGCCTTATTTTGCTGCCTCTGGACATAACTTGTACACAAAGTCGGTGTACCTATATCTGCAGAAAATGTGGAAGCTGGAGGATTCCAATCCAGATATCTACTCCAACTTCATGGACGGTTTGCACGTCGTGCGAAGGTCGGATCGTTATTGGGCAGGACTGTCCCCAGATTTGGTTATAGAACAAGTTCTCATGAGAAGCCTTAAAACAACGGGTGGTTTGACGAGAGGACAGGGTATGACAGAAACACAGCGACTGGTATGGTGTCTGTCCAGACCTATTTGCGCAGAGGTCAATGATGCCATGCAGCAACTGACTTCAGTTAAGTATGCAACAAGTGAGCAGCATAAAGATCTGTCAAAGGCACGTCAGGCAAAGGACATAGCCGATACCAACAAACTCGTTTCAATACTGGCAGAAAGGAATCCATTTGAAGAAAGTATGTCATTGCAAAATATTGTGACAGGGGTAGCTACTAGAGAGGACGTTAATGTAGAGTTAGCCAAGGAAGTTGGACAGAAAATTCTTGAGGATATGACAGGAAATATTGTTAATCAATATGTATTTCGGAAACGAAATCAGGTTATAACACCAGAATCAAAGTCAACTATCAAAATTGATGGGGAGAAAGTGAACATCGATCCCCAGCTACTGTTTCAGAGACTGGTGATCGCCGGAACACAGGCTACAGATCTGCTGGATGCCTTTCAGTATGAACTATGCTCTTATCCACCAGCTCTGTTTGAGACCAGGCACGTTCAGCTTAAAGCCAACAAACCAGCCCTTGCAAAAGCTATTTGGGATTTGATCCCACAGGATGATCGTCCGGACAAACCTTCCAATTGCCAATATGTACTCGATGGTGGTGCCCTACTTCACAGGATTCCATGGCAAATTGGAGACACCTATAAGTCGATCCTTCAAAGGTACACGTCATATGTGAAGAAACGTTATGGAAAGGCAGTCATCGTTTTTGATGGTTACACCAGTGGGCCATCAACGAAAGATAGTACCCATCAAAGACGCCTAGGAACGCGCCAAGGAAGAGCAGTCAATTTTCAAACTCAGATGTCGCTCAAGATCAAAAAAGAGGAATTCCTATCAAATGATGAAAACAAGCAACGTTTCATTAATTTGCTTGGTGATTCCCTTGAAGCTGCTGGTTGTGAAGTTCACCACGCAAAAGATGATGCTGATCTACTTATTGTCCAGACCGCAATAAAGGTTGTGTCGCAGTGTAATGTTATTCTCGTTGGAGATGATACAGATCTTCTTGTCCTTCTATGTTATCATACTAAGAATGTGAAGTATAATATGTTCTGGAGGCCGGAGCCTAAAAAGGGAAAAAAGGAGCAACTTCTGAACATTGGACATGTATGTCAGAAACTTGGAGATGATCTTTGCAATAGCATTCTTTTTGTCCATGCGTTCCTTGGCTGTGATACAACTTCACGTGTCTTTGGTTATGGAAAGGGTGTGGCACTGAAGTTGGCACAGGACAGTGAATACTTTTGTGACCTTGCTAAGGTGTTTGGCAACTATGATTCCAGCGAGGATGAAATAATTCAGGCAGGGGAGAAAGCTATGCTTTGTGTGTACAAGGCAAAACCAGATGGCAATCTGGATTCACTGAGACACCACAGGTTTCAAGAATTAGTTGCCACTAGCAAAAAAGTTATTCACCCCAAATCATTGCCACCAACTTCAGGGGCAGTAAAGTACCACAGTTTCCGTGTTTTCCACCAAGTTCAGGCGTGGAAGGGTAACAGCCTGAATGCTGAAAATTGGGGGTGGAAGATCATCGAAGGAAAAATGTTCCCTCTTATGACTGATTTGGACGTTGCTCCAAAATCACTATTGGAAGTGGTAAGATGCAAATGCAAGACAGGGTGCGGAAAACGTTGTGGGTGCAGACGACTGGGTCTTGACTGTACACCAGCCTGCAGTGAATGCAGGGGGATCTGTGAGAACATGAACTTGGAGAACACTGACGAGACTTCAGATGATGATCGTGATATCTTGGGCATGTGAACCTACATTTAAGGAGAATTAACTGGCATGCCTTGGTTTCAATTTCAACAAACTGACACCTGCATTATAGATAAATAGACTCATTTACCATGAAAACCTATAGATAGACACCAAGATTGTTGTCTTCGGTAGGATACTGTCGAAGTTATTGCGATTTTCAGTTTTTGCGTACCAACCATGGCAGCCATATTGAATTCATTATGATGTAATCATGACAGCTCCCTGAAATTAGTCTCAAATGATTCTTCGACCATGAAAACATGGGTATAGACACCATTTTCATAATTCTAGCTCTATTACTTTTGGCAATATAATCAAAAACAGATATTTCGACAATGGCTACCTTGAATTGCATATTTCACCATGTTCCACCAAATATATATTTCTACATTTTTGATATTTCTTTTAGCATGATAATTAAAAGTCATTGCAAGTAATTTCATTTTTCTGGCAATTTGTCCTAGGTCAAATGGTAGATTTACTGGACTATTTCTCAATAACACAGTTATTCTATTTCAAAATACAATATGGTTTCCCTTACATTTTTTAATAAAATCAGTTATTTTATTATCATTAATTAAAAAACATATTTGTTCATTCAGGTCTGCAATGGAATCATTTCTGATTCCATCAAATTCTTTACATTCCATAATGTAATGATACAACTTATGACTTTTGTCTTGTTAATAAAATTTACAAGGTACATTTTTGTCTTTATTAAATTCCCAATAATACTTATATCCCAATCTAAGTCTCATAACCCAACTTTCAAACAAAGTAGATCGTTTTCCATAAGTTACATTTGTTCCTTCAGAAATTTTCAAATAATGATATAAACAACTACTCCCCTTTTCCCGTAATAGCTTAATAGTTAATTACTCATTTTGATTTCTAACTGATCTTATATGACTTTTGATATTATTAAGACTTATTAATTCAAAAATATCACCTCCATATTTTTCTGCCCCCTGTTTAGCTAACTTATCTGCAATATCATTATAATATATATTTACATGGGAAGGTATCCATATAAATTCAACTTTATTATTATTTAAATGAATATTATAAATCAAATTTTTTATATTTATTTACTACAGATTTATAAGGGGGTTCTTTAGCCTTCAATGATTTTAATGCACTTTGGCTGTCTACAAAAATAAAAATATCTTTCCTAATATCAGAAACTGCTTTTAATCCTTCATATACTGCATATAATTCAGAAACTGTACTACAATTTGTTCCTTCTATTTTAAAACTTTCTTTTTTTAACTCACATTTTCCATTTTCATCATAAACACAATTTATAAATCCACATCCAGCTCCATGTCCACTAACCGATCCATCACAATACATATGAACAGAATTAATCTTTTTACATTTATTAATTTTTTTCTAAAATATAATATTTTAATTCAATAGTATCATACTCTCACTCTTTTTATAATCCAGATTTTCTATATCTATATTTATACATTTTAAACTCCAAGGACATATAGATATTTTTTCTTCAAATAAGTCACATAACGGAGTCAAATTATACTCCTTCAGATTTTGAAGTAACTTTTTGGTATATACATTGATTTTTGATTTATCAATTCCATAATATATATTGTGAAAGTACTTTTCACCTCTCCTAATCATTCTCATTACACAGATCATTGTTATTTCCTTTATTCTATCACACACACTGGGCATATTTGTTTCCATTCCCATTACTTCAATACGAGTTGTTTTTGGATAACGCAAGCCAACCCTAAATGCCTTATTTTGAATGAGTTCCAATTGCCTTATCTTATTGTTAGGAAACAACACTAGAAGTGGAGCAGAATAATCAGCAATTGACCGTATGGTTGTCAAATATATCAATCTTAACAATGGGATACCAATTCCCTTTCCATAATTCGCCAATACTCTTAAGGTTTAAGTCTACTAATACACAATTTTTTTGACATAGTCTATATGTTCATAATTACATTTAAATCCAATATTAAATCCTGAATATTTATAAGATTGTACCTTTTGCAGTTTAAAATTATTCAAAACTAAATCTGTTTTACATTCTCTTCTTGACTGATATTTACTTATATTAATATTAATTATTAAACCAAAATTAATACATAACTCTTGAATCTGATTAACTATATTTTGCATAGTAGAAAAGTAATGACACTGAATAACAATATCATCAGTATAAATGATAGTTTGTACATCATTTCCAAAATTAAACCTTGCAATTCTATCCATTAGGACATTAAATAGTATAGGACTTAACACACCCCCTTGAGGAGTACCTAAGCTTATATCAAAAACATCAGATTCAACCCCCTGGAAAATCACTTTACCTTTTCTATCAGACAAATAGTCTTTTATCCACTTTAACAGATTTCCTGATATTCCTTTATTAACTAATTCTTCCAATATAATGTTTTTTTTTTCTTTATCAAAACCATTCTGTAAATCTACAAACAACCTATAGTTAGATTTATTGTTACCTAATACCTTTATTATACAGTCAGCAGTCGATTTACCTTTGATAAAACCATATAAATTTTCAGATAATAAACCTTCAATTTTATAATCTAACCTGTTTCGTATTACCCTTTCAATCATTTTACAAAAGCAAGAGGTCAGTGAAACTGGTCTAAAACCCCCATTACTCTTTCTAATAGGAATAATAATAGCAGTTTTCCCAGCCCTTGGCAATCTCCCATTGGTATATGGCAAATTAAACAAGTCAACAATAGGGCTATATTTTAACATCACAAGGCAATTCAAAATGTCATATGGAACTCCGTCTTTACCTGGTGCTGTAGATTTTCCTGTATTTAATACATATAAGATTTCATCCCTATTTATGGGAATACAAGTATCATCCTCAATATTTCCTTGACTTTCAAAAAGATCTTTCCAAAAATGTTCTCAATTTTTTAAGTAATTCCTCATATCCAGCGGCAGACTATCAAAGCTTGCAATATATTCCCACCTTTCTTTTAACCTTCTCACTTCATCTATTTGATTTGGGTGTACAAAGGTTTTCTTTGTAATTCCTCTAATTTTATTAACATTATCCCAAATCAGACAAATTTTTATATTTGGATAAATTACTTAAATGTTCATTCCAATACTTTCCTCTTGCCTCCTTTCTAATTTCTGAATATAAAGTTGCTAAATTTTCCAAAGTTTCTTTGATTTCTGAAGTTGGATTTTTTAACCATATATTAGGACACTTTTTTAAAACACTTTTCCATTCAATAACCAATTTATCTTTACAATAATCAGGTATATGTGACTTACCCTTTGCTTTTTGTTTTACAATATTAAAGAATTCATCTATAGTTCTTAGAAAATCTTCATAGAATTTAGTTTCATCAGTTACCTCCAATAATCTATATACCCCATACCAATTTTCAATATACTTTATAAATTTTTTTTCTTGTGAGTTTCATTTTTAAATCTATACCTTTTTCTCTGAAAAGCAGTTTCAATTTTACTTAATTTTAAATCTACACCTATAGCAAAATGATCACTAAGTAACTCATTGATTACAGTGTACTCACCCACAACTTCCCCCATATCATATATAAGTGCATAATCTAATCTCCCGCCCCTAATAGGAGTGGGATCTTTATTACCTAATAATTCAAATTTATCATTTGTTTCCGTCAAATATTTCAAAGTCTTACCATTATTATTATTTGTTCCATTAATACTACTAAAAAATTCATGTCTTGCATTTAAATCACCCATTATAATAATTTTGTCTCTATCACATAATATTTTGTCATAAAAATCCTCAGTTTGGAGTCCATTAACAATAATTAACGTTAATAATAAAAAAATAAAAAATTTTAATATTAATTTTATCTACTACATATTCTATATCATTTATTCTTTCAGCAACAATTAATTCTGCTGGTATATTATTCTTAACAAAAGTTATCAAACCTCTAATGTTTTTTGTAGCATCAGCAAGCAATTCCAATTTTTTTTTAACCTTTTAATAATTCCGCATTATTATATTCACGAACTTCTTGTAAATTAATAATATCAATTTCATTAACCCAAACATAAGAATGCAAATCATTTATTCTACAATTTACACTATTAATATTCCATGAAATTAATTTTATGACATTACTTTCTGGATTCATTATCTAATTTATGCTTAAGGCCTTCCGCATGTCGTAACAAGGACTTCATTTAGTTACCATTTGGTTTCTTTCCATAGGTAGTCAACATATTCAAAACTACCATCATTTCCTTCGTTGTACTAGTCTTTATTTCATTACAAATGACTTCACCGCCATTTTTTTTATTAACCTTATCACTTAACTCTCCTACCGCTTTTATGACAGATTCCAGCTCTTTCTTGAAATCAGCGAAAACTGTCATTATTTTCCCCAGTTTCCTCTTCCTTCTCCATAGGAATATCCAACGACGCCTCTCGTGGTTTTGTAACTTCTTTGTCTTCATCAAGGTCCTTAAATGGGACCTTGGTCTTCATTTCTCTTGAAAGAGAAAATCGGTCGTTTAGGACACTCCCAGGCACTTGCGTTATGAATTCCACCGCAATTGCAGCATTTTCTTTCAACAGTAATGTTTTCTTTAATTTTCTGTACACACTCCCTAGAATCATGTTTATTACTGCAAACTGTGAAGCGATTGTTATTTAAACACTGATAAGCTTTATGTCCCCACAAACTGCACTTATAAAAAAATTATCGGAGCTTCTTTATACACTTCTAAACTTCTATATCCAAGTCCTGGTAAGATGAGACTCTTGGGCGGCTCTGTTCCAATGAATAATCCAACCTGCTGATTTTTTTCTTCCTTCTTTCCTTTACCATTTGTCCTTCGGCGAATCCAACGGAAAACACCAGTATCCATCACATCCTCGGGATCTAGCAGAGTAGGATATCCAAACAGTATAACTTTTGTCATTTTTCAAAAGCTGGCTTAATCATAACAACACCATCAAAACCAGTCGTTGACAAATAGTCCGCTGCCTTCTGATCCTTTACAGTTACATAAGGGCTATTTTCCCATTCTTGAAAAGCGCCTCCATTTCCTTATGAGCTTTAGCTAGTTTAACCGTCCATAATATCTTCTCTGGGTAATTCAAACCTGCATCAGTAGGAAATTGAAGTACTACCCTGTCACTCCTAGTTGTCACTGCATTTGTAGCTTTCGGCACAGCCCCTTCAAATTGCTTTATTTTTTTGGCTTCCATCTGCCGTGTCGTCTTTATCCTTTTTTTGTTAACGTACACCTCATATCCATCCTCTGACGTTGTTGACATATTTAAATCTTCTTTAAGTATTTCTGCTTCACATGTTGATTGAAATGAAGTTTTATCTTCAAGATACCGGTCCTGTGCACTACTCGGCGAAGTACGTCCTGCCATGGCGACAGCTCTAACGTGTATATGTGGCCAGTCTCTAGGGTATTGTCCTAATAGGGCGTTTTCAATATCCCTTGACGTACTATTCATTAGCAGTCTTTAAACCTTTTAAAGGATCTTTAAACCTATGATGGCCCTTTATACCTTTAATAGACCATTAAACCTTTAATGGCCCTTTATACCTTTAAACCTTTAATGCAGCTTTATACCTTTAAACCAAATGGACCCTTAAACCTGTAATGGACCTTTATACCTTTAAAGGCCCTTTCTACCTCCAGTGGTCCTTTAAACATTTAAAGGACATTTATACCTTTAATGGACCTTTATACCTTTAAAGGGTCTTTCTACCTCCAGTGGACCTTTAAATATTCATAGGACCTTTATACCTTTAAAGGACCTTCAAACTTTTAATAGACCTTTATATCTTTAAAAATGTAATGGACCTTTTTACCTATAAACCTTTGATGGATCGTTATGCATTTAAAAGACCTTTCTACATCTAGTGAACCTTTATACCTTTAATGTACCTTTAAACCTTTAATGGACCTTATATACCTTTAGACCTTCGATGAACCTTTAAACTCTTAATGAAGCTCTATAATTTTAAAGGACCTTTCTACTTCTTCTGGACCTATAAATATTTAAAGGACCTTTAAACATTTGTATATGAAGAAATTCCAAATAAACGCAAAAAGTTAAAAATGTAAGTTAATCGTTTTCCAAATAGAGAACTTTTTTTTTTATTTTAACTACACTGTCAAATTAATGCTTGTAGTTTCTGTTATATTAATGCAGTTTTTGTATCGGTTATTGTTTTACAGATGAAATAGATTTTGATTGGAATATTTGTTCTGATTTACAAAACTTCTAATAATCTTTTGTCTGTATAAAATCGAGAGTCAAATATGAACGCTATTAGAACTCCCAATAACAATATATTTTAAAATTAGAAATATATGGACATATTTTTATTTATATTATCCTTAACCCTTGACCATCCTCAAATCAAAATAGCTTTTTTAAAACTCAGTTTTCAGCGATATGAACATTTTAAATTGCTTATTCATGGTGTATTAGGAGTCGCAGATATTTTTGTAACCACAGCTATTTTGAAGTTGTTATGAAATCCTTTTGGGTCGACGTATGATCTGTTTGTCTGTAGATGACATCACAGATGATTATTATAAAATCTTAGTTGCCTATAATATGTTTGATGTTTAATAATAGAATACAAATGTAAATGATATTAATCAAAGCTTTTTATTTTTAGATTTTAACTCTATTAATACCTTTTGTAATGCGAGTATATTATGAAGTTATGTTTTTTTTTTTTAATATATTTTATCACGCTTTGAGATTGGGATCCAGCCTTGGTTATTTAAAACTTCAAAGTAAGTTAAGCATAAAGTTTGTGCTCGGTTTACTGCGAACTCTCTTCCTTGTGGGTTTAATAAATTGGCATGGAATTCCCCCACCCCGCCTCAAAATAAGCCAATTTTTAAATTATTTGGTGTGAAATTTCCTCCTTCCAAATAGAAAGCTAAATAAATACACCCATTTTTCCAATCAGTTTCATCTTTCAATCCATTATGCCGCTTGTTTCCGCCATCCGAAAACAAATTGCATTTACTCCATTGGAGCGTTGGGCGGCTGACATCAAAGTCCAAATGTATTTCTTTCATAATTCATAATAATTGCGTTAGCCGTACCCATCATATCCCAGAGTGGACTTCAAAGACTTAGCATTTTTTTGCTCAACATCACGTGCAGGCAGAATTCATATCACAGGCTTGAACACAGCGTGAGTCATAGGTGCTAAATTGATAAGCGATACTATTCAGGGAAAGAACTTTTCATTCTTCATTGGAAAAAGGTTTTCCTCTGTATACTTGACCCCGTTGACTTTTCCATCCCTTGGTTTTTCTTTGGTTTCCTCTGGCTTTGATATGGATGAGATGCTTTTAGGTAATCGTCCAGTCGGCCTTGCCCTTGACCGCAAGTAAATTGGTAAATACAAGAATAACTCTTAAGTTATTGCGGTGTCAGATATGAATAAATTTTATTGTGGTTTTTGGATGGAAGAAATTTGATCGGGACTTTTTCAAATTGATTTGACCAATGCTACTAATAGTCTTATGTCCAGAAAACATTCACACAGACACACACTCAAACGCACACACACACACACACTATATATATATATATATATATATATATATATATATATATATATATGTGTGTGTGTGTGTGTGTGTGTGTGTGTGTGAGTGTGTGTGCGTGTGTGTGTGTGTATGGAAGAAATGTGTTTAAAACCATTCATTTGTAACTTTATAAAAGGATGAACATAAAGTTTACTCAGGCAAGTATAAAGAAATAATATATATTTCTACGTGAGTCCATTTGTACATCTATTTCTCATAATGTATATGTTTGGTGACTGTGAAATAAAGCTTTCGGGAGGATAGTCTTGTCAGAATATATCTTATCATCGACCAAGATTAAATGAGGTAGCGTGAAACTAAAATTTTATTGAAAATACATTTCCTTGAAGAATGAATCATACCATAATTTCCCCATAGTGACTTTGACAAAACAGTTTCCTTTCGTTAGTTTAGCGGTAGCTTTTAGCCAGTGGAATTTCCTGCTTTCATAATTATTTCAATGACCTCTGTTCAAACCAGTAACTTATTAAATACACCTTTATATTGGTTTTACTCATCCTGATATTTATTAAGATTACTCACCATTCGTCTACGCTCCGTCCGTAACATATTCTTCAGTTCATGATTAATTAATTCGTTGAATAGTCATTCATCCATGTTGTGAATGCTATTCAGCTAATTCGTGATTTTCAGTTATGTTTCAGTTACAACACACTCGCTCTAGTTCTTACAACTAATGCATTTCATGTATTACCCTTCATTCACATTTTTACATCTACGTGATATTATCACGTTCATCCGTTACTTTTTATTCTGACTAGTTCATACTGCACTTTGTGAATAGTTCATTTTAGCCATTTTAAACCCATTCCATACGTCTAATCTTTTGCGTCATATTCAATTCATTCTTTGCATCACAAGTAATTATTCTGTGTATTACAGTAAATTAGTCTTCTGCTACGTGATCAATTTGGTGCTTTCATAATTAATAACTTACATATTGAACATCATTGTCTTCATTTTGTAAAGTGTTTAGTTATTTTTATCACTGATTATTTAGTTAATCATGGTCGTATTAATAGAGGACGCTTTACTCATTCGATGAGGTCATAATGGGAAGAAAATGGGATACTTTTTCCAAATCTCAGAAATATATCTAAATCAGTTACGTTGAGCACAGATGTAAGAACTTTTGTGCGTATTATTTTTTGGCAAATGGTTGAAGATTTATTATTATTATTACTAATTTGATGTTATCACTGTTATTATGTACACCGTTAAATCAGGTGTGCGCATTGATTATATTTAGCTAGTGTACGCGGCCCGTCAAATATGACTGTTAAATATTTAGATTGAAATGCGTACATAGATTCAACCCTTACCACCCCTTTCCCTTTCCTTGCTACGACACGGCAGTTTCGGCAAGTTATAGGAGATTGTGGTTTCCGAGTGTACCTCTCGCTCTCGTGGTACCCCTCTCACCAGGGTATGACTACTCTCTCCCCTTCCTACCCAAGGGACCGGG
>NC_090746.1:56922227-56929727 GCF_036898095.1 Palaemon carinicauda
TTTATTACTAACCTACGTCAACTGTTCAAACTTGACTTTTTCTTGTGATGAATATCAACCTTGTTTGGGACATCAAATTTTTATTTGAGGAACGACAAATGGATTAACAGTGTCATAAATTTATACACCTGGTTTCAAATAAGCTTGTGAACCTAAACTTCAATTTGAATTAAGGATCTAAGTAATTTATGAGAAAGAAATGTAGCTACTTGATTTTGTACCGGGGAGGGAGGAGAAAATTACGATATTTCTGACAACTACCATACGCTAAGCTAAGGACACCGGGGCTAGTTGTTAAAATTTTACTGTTTTGACCTCTAATTTAATATCTAATAAAGAGAACCTAAACAAATTTATGCTTTGAAAGGTTTGTTAAATTTGTTATCATAATCATATAGCAAAATGCTTATATACTTTTTAGTTTCTGGCATGTAAGAGAAAATAGAAGAAAAACTGCTTTACCTTAGTCATAAAAGTTCAGTAGATTTAGTTAATTATGTTTTCTTAAATTTATTTGATTATGAAGTTTACATGGAAAGGTAATGAAATGACTAGTTATTATCATATTTACGCCATTCATTTTAGCCCTTTTTGTGATTTATAAAAGTTTGAAAATGCGATGGGGAAAAAAACTAATATTTTCTAACATTAATCCATAGCCATTTAGTCAAAATAATGTATAATATGTTTTGAAAAGAATGGTATTCATATGTAGTCATGAAAGATGATTTATTGTCAAATGCAGTTCCTTTACCTTTTTATAAACCGTCATAAATTTCCATAATCACCGCTATCATTTATTTAAAAGAAAATATTCCGTAAAATGGTACAAGTCTAAAATTATTACTGATATACGTCGTTAGATAGATAAGATATATTAGTAGTGGTAATAACAATAACACGAAATGGATGAAAAATAATGCCTATAAAATCTACATATAATAATGATACGGAGAGAGAGAGAGAGAGAGAGAGAGAGAGAGAGAGAGAGAGAGAGAGAGAGAGAGAGAGAGAGAGAGAGAGAGTGATTAATTTGCGTTTTATTCTTCTTGACAAATTGAATTTTTTTCTTCCTTTCTTCGCTTGAAAGTTTTAACCATCATTTTTCACTGAAGTTATCAACTGACATTATCAAACTTTCTCCCTTTCTGCAAATCATTTCCAGTAATTAATGAGTCCATTTACGGTATTGCATTATTTTTGCTTTTATTACATTCAAATGCAGCAATGATAAATTTCACTGATGTTTAGTACATGTAGATCAGTTTACATGGAAAGTCTGTTTCTGTTATTATATTAAGGGGAGAATTGGCTTATTAACATTGTTTGCTTTCTGTTTATATTGATGCACGCATATAACCCGCACAATCGCACGCACGCGCATGCACGCACGCATGCTCACACATATATACATATACATGTATTTGCCTGTACTGGGTATATATATGTATTATTATGTGTATGCTTGCGCATGTATATGTAAGTGTAAGTGTGTGCGTCATTGTGTATTTCCTTGCCTGCTTGTATTTGTATATTTAATATTCTTTTTAAATACCTCACCATATACTTTATATCATCTAGAAATAAGTTTAAATAGAGTTTTAGAAAAGCAAATCGCTTATCTCAAGTTTCAATCCCAAAATTGTTGAAGTGGGAAATATTCAAACGTAACTAATCTAACTTTAACTGCACCATTTTTGCCCAAAGCAAAATATAAATGTCATCAGCAACAGAGACACATCTGGTTGACGAATAGCTGTTGAATATAGCGCTAAAAGTTCTCGGAAATGTGTAGAGTTTTTACTCCATAAATCCGCGCGATCCTAGAATTGCCGAAAGGGGTGTGAGGAGGAGTCATTTTAGAGCATTTTGGACACTTCCGGTTTTAACGTCACGTATCAGGAAGCATTCTGCTTTAATGTCTATTTAACTGATAGTTTGGACTACTGACTTTAGGTTATTTATTATTGCGAATGTACAGTTGAACACACGAATTCCTGGTAAATCCTACTCTGAGGAAATGAATCCTGTTACACCCTTGACGCTCGGCTAGTCCACCACCTCTACCATTCCTCTGTACACATTGCTTGGTTACTCACTAAATGGTGTGGCAGGGTGCAATTCCTCAGAGTGAGGTGTGTCGGGAATTCATGTGTTCAACTGTACATACATCCTTATGGAACGTGAAAATTAATTATTATTTTGTATAACATATCTCAGAATAAAATGCCCATGTTCGACAGACATATCGATCTAGAAAGTATCGCGAAATATGAATCGTAATAATGAAAATTATATAGGTAAAAAGCGCATCAGAAATGGGTAAGAATATTTGATGAAGACTGTGGGAGGGCATTTCCTAAACTAATTTGCATCATCAACAAAACACCACTTGGAACGTGGCATCACAATGATCAGATACAGAGAACTGTGACTTAGTCTTTCCTCGGCAAAAAAGGAGGGTATGCTCCACTTAACGAGTAGCACGAACTAATGACCTCTCTTATACTAACGCTGGGGAAAAAAATGGTGGCCGAGCAAGAAATCTTCCGCTAATGTTCCTCATATTAGTTTTTGTTGGGAAGAGGAAAACGGATACTTTCTTCATTTTTTTTTCGAAAAGGTAAAGTGATACATTGTTGGTTCTCACGTCCAGACTTAGACATTACACTGCCATCAGTGGCAGTATCTCCTCTGTAATAAACAGCAAGTGTGTGGTTTTATATATATATATATATATATATATATATATATATATATATATATAGATAGATAGATAGATAGATAGATAGATAGATAGATAGATATATTTACATATATATATATATATATATATATATACATATATAATTACATATATATATATTTACACACACAAATATATATATATATATATATATATATATATATACATACATATATATATATATATATATATATATATATATATATATATATACTGGTACGCTCGGAGGGAGAGAAAGTAGTCATATCCTGGTAAGAGGGGAGTACCCCGAGACGTACACTCAAAAGTTACACACACTCCCGCAAATTGCCAAGCAAGCGGGTTGTAGTCTGGAAAGGGGGTGGGGTGGGAATGGCTGAACTGTGTGTGTATCTATCTAAATATTTAGGTATCACTTTTGTCAGCTCGGGTACAATAGTACAAGGTAAAGAAATGATGACATTAATGTTAATATCTATGTGTATAGAAGAACATTGCGTAACTAGCTAACAGCATTAAGTGCCACACGAATGATATTATACCCAACATTGTTATTGATATAATATTTATGTCAGTATATATGCTCCTACTAAAGAATCCTTATCATCGCTATCACTATTGTCATAAGCATTATTATCTGCGCCAGAAAAGTATCATTCTCTCTTCCTTTACGTTTATGTCGTTACATGAAAGCAATAAAGAAGACTCATGAAAGTGTGAATATGGAAGAAGATATTTTCCGAAGGCGACCATCTTCCCAGCAGCTTCTGAAGATGCTATCCACTGCGAGGTTTAAGTTACAAACCTTCATTGCTCTCCATAAATATAATATCCCGTAACATGAAAGAGTAAAAAGGACTTATTCATAATGTTTAAAAGTCTTTATGTTAAAAAGCTAGACTTTTTTTAAGGCAAGTATATAGAAACGTGAATTTTTTATGTTATCTTAGAAGCATCTCTTTGGTCTATATTCCGGTAAGAAGTTAAGATGGTATCATCTGACGATGGTGAAGGGCTTTGGAAAGGCTTCTGTATCACTGTCATTTCCCTCTTGTTACACCAGAAAAGTTTTCTGTCGCTGCACCAAGACAATCTGAAAGGAATCTTTAAAAGCCATGTCCATTCACCTTCACTGTAAGTGAATATCGTAATAGCATTTACGTGTCTCGGGGATAAAGCTTTGACATCAATCCTTTGCCCCACTCAAAAAAGAAGAAATGATTTTGATAAAATCTTATTTTGTTGGGGACTGGCAAGATCATATTCCATTATCAGGATTTCCCGTGATTCAAGGGAAAGTCTTGGATAACTTGCGAACAATAAAGGTTTAAAGGTCACTCTTGAGTGGCATAGGCAGAGAACAATGACATTCCCCTAAAGACTGACCATATATACCTATGATCAGCGCCCAAACACCCTCTCCACCCAAGCTGTGACCAGGGAGGGCCAAGCAATGGCTGCTGATGACTCAGCAGGTAAACATACAGGTTCCCCTAATCCCCCATCTCTAACTCACAAGGATGGTGAGGTTGCAGACACTACAAGAAAACATTGAGCTTGAGCGGGTTGCGAACTCCAGCCTAGCAGATCGCCAAGCAGGGACGTATCCAACAGGCTACCACATGGTTTATGTTGGTTACAATATTTAATTGTAGAATTTATACTCATAGGTATTGCTTACATATTGATGTAAACTCTTACGTGTTTTCGTATGGAAAAAAAGGTAATCTGGAAGTTAATTTCGATAAAGTGCGAATGATTTTGATGCTCGTATTTCCTTTTGAGTTGCATCTAATGTCTTCATATTATCTTCATGGTATTATCTGAAACTGTTCAGTTCTAATACTTGTATAGGTTTCATAAGATGTTCTGGTTTGATTCAATATCTGTAAAATACGCTAATATATATCCCCAAGAGCGTAATCCGTAGGTACTCTATTGATTCCTTGGTTACAATTTTCCTTTAATGAAACTCGTCAATGATTATGTAAATAATGTTAATTCCCGTTTATTGTTAACATTTTCAGTTAGTTAGTCTCTGACAATCATATCCGTTACAATGTTTTCTCTTTTGTTTAGATCATGTCTTTTTTCCAAGCAGTTGGCTTGGTTTTACTGCACAGCTTAATCAATAGGCCTATTCGCAATGGTTTATGACATCCTCGTCCACTCCCCCTATCCGGGGCTTTTTTTTTTTTTTTTTTTTTTTTTTTCTCTATGCATTGACTGCATTCGCGTATTCAACTTATCACAAGGCTTCCATATTTTACGTTCGAAAATTTATTTCTTTGTCGGAAATATGAAACTACAATCTCTGGATATTTTCCCATCACCTAAGAAAATTGATCCATAAAACTAATATTTTTTTTTTTCATTCATATCTAGTACAAATATACCTAAGAAAAACTCTGTTTTGAAAGCTTTAAATGTTTTAGTAGCAGGAGGTTAAGATGTTACCACTCAAGAGTAATATGATCCTTTATCGAATATTATGGCCTATTTCTTACACGTTCCACTTTTTTCATCATTCATCTGATAACACTAACCATACTACACTTCTCACTGGTGGTCAGTGGCTATTTACCCATATGATAAGGATAGAATAAACTCATTAGCTATGGTAAGCAGGTCCTTTTCAAGATGGACATTTGGAAATCAAATTAGTGTTCTCTGTACTATCGTCATCCACTGGCGTGGGTTGAAGTTCTCAATGACACTTGTCTGTCAAGTTGCTCTATTTCTTGCTGGGCTTAATAGAATAGTCAAGAATGCCTGGTTATTCATCAAGAGGACGACTTTTCGTTAGCTTTATGTTATCTCCATCTTTGACTCTTATTACCAAAATTGTCGCTACTGGCATTCTCTGTCTAGTCATATTTCTATTGTTTTTAGTAAATTTTCAATTAATCTTTCCTATATAATCATTACCTCGTTTCTTTGTTCTGTATTTGGCTTCTTTTCCTGTTGGCCTAATAATAATAATAATAATAATAATAATAATAATAATAATAATAATAATAATAATAATAACAATGCTGTTACCTATACACTATATAAATTGTGTAAGTTACACTATCAAAAATTTGCCTTAAAAAAAAACGATAAATGTCTGGCAACATTTATTCCAGCATTTTTGCCGTTTTAAAAACGGATATATTAACGTAAAAGAGTGAGTGATATTACGGTCACCAACCCGTAAAAGATAATAACAAAGTAATGTAAAAATACCGTCGCCTGTATTTTACTGAAATACGGTTGAGAACAGTATGTTTTTACGGAGAATTTCCGATTAAAATTAAGGTTTTTATTATAACGGTGTACCCGTTCTCCTTCCCTCTCTTTCCTGCGCTGTAATATATCGTTTTACCTGCGCCGTTCTGGGTGATTCGTGAAACGTTAATTGCTTATAAACTTAACATCATTAATGTCCATCGCCTGTTATCCTTTATTTCGATTTAGATCTCCTTGAGGTAAATTAAGAAACTTTCCTTCATCAACCGCTTGACTGCATGAGAAATGAACTGTCACCTTCGTCGGAGTATCTCATGGTAGTGGTTTCATATAAATACAGTATATATATATATATATATATATATATATATATATATATATATATATATATATATATACATAATGTATATAAATATATATATACATAATGTATATAAATATATATATATACATAATGTATATATATATTTATAAATATATATATTTATATATATATATATATATAAATATGATAAATTTTGCACATTTTTACGTGTTTTTCATATTCAAATAAGCCATATATATTTTTGATACATTAATGTCTGGATTCTCTTAACGACATCGGGATCAGAGCCCCAGGCGAAATCACACAAAGACAAGAGCTTGGCTCCGGCCGGGAATCGAACCCTGGTCGGCAAGCTTGTACAGACAGTGACTAACCCACTTGGCCACGAAGAAAGATAAAAAGTCAATGACAATTCTTCTGTACTTATACCTGTCGAATTCAGGTATTTTGTACTTAGAATTGAAATCAACCCATCTTCACCATCGTAGCTAATTGGTAGTTTGTTACTTGGCATTCAATTAATGATAAATTTTGCACATTTTTACGTGTTTTTCATATTCAAATAAGCCATATATATTTTTGATACATTAATGTCTGGATTCTCTTAACGACCTCGGGATCAGAGCCCCAGGCGAAATCACACAAAGACAAGAGCTTGGCTCCGGCCGGGAATCGAACCCTGGTCGGCAAGCTTGTACAGACAGTGACTAACCCACTTGGCCACGAAGAAAGATAAAAAGTCAATGACAATTCTTCTGTACTTATACCTGTCGAATTCAGGTATTTTGTACTTAGAATTGAAATCAACCCATCTTCACCATCGTAGCTAATTGGTAGTTTGTTACTTGGCATTCAATTAATGATAAATTTTGCACATTTTTACGTGTTTTTCATATTCAAATAAGCCATATATATTTTTGATACATTAATGTCTGGATTCTCTTAACGACCTCGGGATCAGAGCCCCAGGCGAAATCACACAAAGACAAGAGCTTGGCTCCGGCCGGGAATCGAACCCTGGTCGGCAAGCTTGTACAGACAGTGACTAACCCACTTGGCCACGAAGAAAGATAAAAAGTCAATGACAATTCTTCTGTACTTATACCTGTCGAATTCAGGTATTTTGTACTTAGAATTGAAATCAACCCATCTTCACCATCGTAGCTAATTGGTAGTTTGTTACTTGGCATTCAATTAATGATAAATTTTGCACATTTTT
>NC_090746.1:56934727-56982227 GCF_036898095.1 Palaemon carinicauda
CTTTCGTGATGGGGGTATCTCCCTGTCACTGGTCCCTGTAAGGAGATTCCCCTGTATCTTATCCCTTGTTTTAGGGGGATCTCTCTGTCTCTGATCCCTGTATGGGATTTCCCTGTCTCTTGTCCCTTTTGTGTACGGGGTCTTCCTGTCCCTTGTACCTTTTGTGTACAATGTCTTCCTGCCCCTTGTCCCTTTTGTGATGGGGATATCTCCCTGTCACTAGTCCCTGTAAGGAGATTTCCCTGTATCTTATCCCTTTTTTTAGGGGGATCTCTCTGTCTCTGATCCCTGTATGGGATTTCCCTGTCTCTTGTCCCTTTTGTGTACGGGGTCTTCCTGTCCCTTGTACCTTTTGTGTACAATGTTTTCCTGCCCCTTGTCCCTTTTGTGATGGGGGTATCTCCCTGTCACTAGTCCCTGTAAGGAGATTTCCCTGTATCTTATCCTTTTTTTAGGGGGATCTCTCTGTCTCTGATCCCTGTATGGGATTTCCCTGTCTCATGTCCCTTTTGTGTACGGGGTCTTCCTGTCCCTTGTACCTTTTGTGTACAATGTCTTCCTGCCCCTTGTCCCTTTTGTGATGGTGGTATCTCCCTGTCACTAGTCCCTGTAAGGAGATTTCCCTGTATCTTATCCCTTTTTTTAGGGGGATCTCTCTGTCTCTGATCCCTGTATGGGATTTCCCTGTCTCTTGTCCCTTTTGTGTACGGGGTCTTCCTGTCCCTTGTACCTTTTGTGTACAATGTCTTCCTGCCCCTTGTCCCTTTTGTGATGGGGGTATCTCCCTGTCACTAGTCCCTGTAAGGTGATTTCCCTGTATCTTATCCCTTTTTTTAGGGGGATCTCTGTCTCTGATCCCTGTATGGGATTTCCCTGTATCTTGTCCCCTTTGTGTACGGGGTCTCCCTGTCTCCGAGGTGTACTTTTATCTGGACTCTGGTAAGTTTGTCCGATTCTTCCAAAGAACGTGTAGCCTTCTGTTATGGTGTCACATTTACAGTATAACAAACCTATCACACAAAACGAGAGGCTAAATATTTTGTAGCGAGGAGGAAAAGCGATATACAGTTCAAAAAAGATCTATTGACCAACGCTAAAGTAACTAGGCAGCAAAGATCCTTTTTATTACAAGTTTTTCTTTCGACAGGCAAGTTGGATATTGAAGGATATTAATAACTCCTTTTATAATTGGACCGTCAAAGCAGACATCAGTAAAATTGCAAATTTCCATTTATAATCCACCCTTTTATATTTCATTCGACCAAATCAAAAGCTAATATAGGAGTCTTCTTCCTAGTTAGAGCATTTTATGATTCTCGGGTCCACCTTGAAGTTGCATCCATTTAACCACAGTGTTTTTTTTCGGATATCGTTGTGACCCTTTATCTCGTGGTCATGACTTTTAAGGTCTGTTGTAATTTGTTATCATTAGCGCTTGGAGAGAGAGAGAGAGAGAGATAGAGAGAGAGAGAGAGAGAGAGAGTTGGGGGGGGGGGTTCCTTTAAGACTGCTATTAACCGGTTTGTTATGAAGTTCTGTCGTTGTTGTTCATGCTGGTGTTGATGATGGCAGGTGTTATTATCATTATTATTATTATTATTATTATTATTATTAGTAGTAGTAGTAGTAGTAGTAGTAGTAGGAGTAGTTAATTACCACAAATATATATATATATATATATATATATATATATATATATATATATATATATATATATATATATATAGGGTGTGTGATATTGATTCTCAATTGGTTGCATAGTTCAGTAATAGTCGAGATAGCTATGGAGTTTTACATGTTTTCATTTTTAGGTTAGAATCACACCCTCTTTCCAATCATCGGACTCCCAGCAAAATTCATTCATGCAGGGCATGACTGTAACCAAGCATGATTAGCTTTTCCTGTGTGCTTTTGATTCGTGTAAAATTCGCAATGTCCAAAAAAAGAGAGAGAGAGAAAATACTCGATGAATGTTGCTCAAGTTTAAAGCCAAACATGAATGCGAGGTAAATATTTCAATCAGAATTTCTGGTTTCTTTTTTTAATCGTGAGTTGGGGTTGGCAGGTGGCATTGCAATGAACTTGCATGTAACATGGAGAATAATTAGTGATACTGTTCACTTTTATGTATGATTATGGTTTTCGTGACACGTAAATTCTAGATGGGCGTGGCTTGTGGCCGGAAGGGAGGAGTGGGTGCAAATCAGGTTACTGTGTTGATTATTCAAATCCCCAAATTATAGGCATTCGTATCTGCTGATGGATTTGTTTATACATATACATATATGAGTAGAATTGAAAGTGGTCATGTATATGAATGCTTCTTTACATGGCTTGAAATATGTGGGTGAACATATCTTTGTTTATATGTGTGAGTGCTACTGTCGTTAGTGATGAATGTATTTTGTTAATTGCTATTCGAGTAAGTTCGCAATATTTTCATTAAACACGACTGATTATATTTAATCTAAAAGAAATAATTACTTGCATTTGATCGATACTATGAATTCTTTGGCGACTGAGATAAATATTCAGAAGGTTAGATATTTTGAATTCAAGTATTTGCATCCTTTATAAGAAGGCTTTTATATTTGCAACTTTTAAAGGGAAATTATTTTTTTTTTTTCTCGAAAATCAAACAATGAGAACTATTTTCTTGTTTCATTTTATCCTCCTATTCAACGAGAGTAGAATACGTTGGAGCTGTAAGTTATTAATACCATAAGTTGAAGATATATATATCTGAAGAAATCATCCCATTGTTTATATTTGTTACTGTCATCATTATCATCTCGTATCGGAGATATGGTAGTACATATCAAATACCTGGAAGTCGGTGTATTTTATTAACCATTCAGTTGATTGAACACGCTCTAGAATTGCCTAAGAGCAGCATAATGACAAGGCTTGTCATGTAATGCTCCCAAGAATATCTGATTGGAGCGTGTATGTGCATTCCTGTCAGCTGTTGTCGGGTGTTATACGTCGAATGATTCTATTCATATACAAACAGGGCGATCCTTGGATTTGTCCACACTTCGAACAACGATGCATTTGCCATTCATCTGCATGTTTACAAGTGTGTAGTGGGCCTTTAACTACGAAGCGGAATATGTTTGGTTGGATCGTTGGATATTGATACACGCAAATGCATTCACGGAATAGTCAGACAAACACGTTCACTTAACAGCACTGATGCATTTGATTAACTTTCCTTTGATTTATTATTATATTCTAATAGTAAATCTACATGAAGAAGGATTTCACTACTGAACAAGTATTTTTGGATATTTTGATTTACTGTATATATTTTTTACAATCTACGCTATTGGAAACGTATAGACTGACGTTTTGTAGGATAGGAGTTCGAGACCCGCTCGAGCTCTGTAGTTTCTAGTAGTGCCTGAAACCTTGCCATCCTTGAGACCAATGGATGGAGGGTTATGGGGAGCCTGTTAGTATATCTGTTCAGTCATCAGTAGCCAGTACCTTGCCCTCCTTGGTCTTAGCTTGGAGAGGGGCCTTGATCGGTGATCATCTGTATATATGATCAGTCTCTTGGACTTGTCCTGTCCCTGGCCTCTACCAGTTATGAGCGACATGTAAACTTTTAAACAAAACCACCTAGAAATGTAATGTAGTAGTTCATACCTGTCTTTTATTCGTAATAATATTTTATATGCAAGGGCTGGCCAATGAACCCACCTCATTTTTGTTTTGATATTTTAATCGGAACTCTGAGTCCTTTTTTATCTTTGGATTTATTCCCTCCTTCCTATCATATTTTGCTTAATTAACTGGAGTTCTTAGCTGCGATTTGTGGCTGCTTTTTGTGGAGTTGCCGTACCTCCGGCCGATGACCATATAACCAATATGGGCAGGACTAGGGTCATTCCATAACCCCCGTGTCAGTGTTCTGTGAGTTTCAAAAATACTTTGCCTGTTACATGTCAGATTTCTATTCGTTTATTCTTGTACGTATTTAGCCATTTGCCATTTGACTTTTTATCGTTAAGTTTTGATGTTTACTTTTTTCAGTTTGACAATTTTGTTTTGATTTTTTTTTTCACATTTGAGGTATTCTATTTTGAGGACATTTTCACAGAATGACCATTTAATTTTAGCGAGTTTTCAATTTGGCCGTTCTGTTTCTGGATTTTTTTTTTTATTTTTTTTTTCAGTTTAGCCATTCTGTTTTCTGGACTTTTCCGGTGTGTCCATTCTATTTTGAGGACTTTTTCAAAGTGTGGGCATTCTGTTTACAAGATTCGTTTTTACAGCTTTTCATTATATTTTGGTGTCTCATTTTATGGATTCTATTTTGAGGAATTTTTCAGTTTAGTCATTCTACTGGAAGGACCTTTGAACCTTTTTGGCATTCTATTTAGACCTTTTCCACTTCTGGTATTCTATTTTCGAATTTTTTTTCAGTTTGGTAATTATTTCACAGCTAGGCCATTCTATTTTGAGGGGTTTTCACAGTTTTATCATTCTATTTAGAAAACTTTTAACATTTTGGAAATTCTAACTTGAAGAAACTTTTTTTTTCATTTTTCGACCTTTATACGATTTCCATGGATACATTATAATTTGATCCCACCAATATCACAAACACGACCACTGCTGCATTTGCTGTTTATTACATTAAAAAAAAAAACTACGAAAATAATTCTGCTCTTAAACATTCTGCCCCTGAGTGCTTTAATTAAATTCGAATCTCATTGCAAGACTAGACAGAAAACTATTCGTTTAACTGTTTACTCAAACAAAGTGTTTACGTTTAAAAGCCAATCATGAATGACAGAGGCAAGGGAGAGTGACAATGGGCCTAGAGACTGACCAACCCAAGCTAGGACGAGGGGCAATCATACTATGGCTGCTGATGACTGGGCAGGTAGAACTATAGGCCCCCTCAAACCTCCCATCCTTAGCTCACAATAATGGTTTGGTTGCAGGCACTATAAGAAACTATCGAGCTTGAGCGAGACTCGAACAATAGTCGGGTAGATTAGCAGGTAAGGTCGTTTTCGTTTGTAGAATATTTACTCAGAGTAGTAGTTTTTATAATGTTGACATCTCTGATACTGGGAATGGCACATCAATTGAAAAGTCATATGTGGCCTTTCACGACTAATTACGCCGTTTATTCAGCAAGGAAAATCAGGCGTATAATTGCGTCAAAGGGAGGCTCTCCCTAACGATAATTTAACGAACCAACATTAAAAGTTAATTATTGAGAAGGGAGGTTGTAATACTAATGTTCAAAGTTGATGAATTTTCCTATTGTTGAAATTTTGAGATTAAATCCTTGGATAAATGTACGAAAAAAAAAGAATTCTCACATCCTCTGTGTCCGTTATTGCGTTTTACATTTATTTCATGGTCTAAACTTGCGATTTTAAAGTAAATGAATGGGCGTACAGAATTTAATGTGTCCCAGTGACATTAACATTTTGATCGTCAAAGGTTGTAAAAAAAAAAACATGCAGCTTAGTCGACCGAACAGCAAGTATTAATTATTGCAGGGGCAACAAGGGTACACAGTAGAGAATCATACCACCAAGGTCACTTTGCTTTGAGTAAAATAACTCTTATCACTTGATGGCTGGATTTATTTTGAATTGCCAGTGGTTATTTTACTACGGAATGTGTACAAAGATAAGCATTTAAACGAAGTTGAATGCTTATTTTGTACTTATTCCGTATGAAAGTAACCACTGCCTAATCATGATTAATTCGGACATTCATTGGTGCAATTTATTTTATTCAAAGCTTTGTGACCTTGGTAGAGGTATGATTCTCTATTGTGTACCCTTGTTACTGCCGCAATAATACTTGTTGTTTACAACTTGTTGGATATTTGTTATGGCAACCAAAAAAGGGTGAGGAAGTATATCTCCCTTGAATCATGTAACTATGGTTACCCGTTCTTGGGATATCTTGCTAACACAAACACTCATAGACAGATGCAGGGCAAATTACAACTTTGTCCCAACTTCTTTGTTGTGACTTAGAAGAATATTGAGGGTGATGATTTGCTTTTGAACAATTTGCAAAGATTAATACTCATAAAATATATCGAAAATGTTTATCCTTGCTGGGCACTTTACCTCAGAGAAGGGGTTCAAGACGTTATTTGTAGGTGAAATTGCGAGATCTACTCCTTCATCCGGAATTTGCTACAAGTGAATTGATATAAGGTACAGATGGACACAGGAATTCCTGGTAAACCTTGTTCTGAAGACGTGCACTCAGCCATACCCTAACTGAGCGGAGAGTTCCAATCTTTTGCCCCGTTCACCACCTCTGCCATCTCTTCCTATACTATCTGTTTGGTAACTGGCCTTTCATTCGTTTAATAACGCCTTGCCTTATGCAAGACACGGGCTCTTGCGTTGACCGCCCGTAAAAAGCGCTAAGTAAGGGTGTCACAGAATGCACTTCTTCAAAGCGAGGTGTACTAAGGACTTCTGTATCCAACTGCACCTAATTCCCGACGTCAGTCAATAGAGGCACACTGAGATATGACAGAGTGCCCTACGGATTCGAACCGACTGCTCTTGCTGGTGAGGCTTCTGTACCAACCGTGTGTCACACAATTGTACATAATTATTTTGTATATATTATGCTTGTATCTGCGCTCTTCCCTCGCACTAAAAAGAACCTGAATGATCATGTCTCCGGTTTTGCTCTGTAACATTGTCTGTCTCTCGAACATGTTATGTCCTGTTGCCTTGAGGTTTTGTATATAAAGGAGAGTGTTCCTTAATAAACAACTCAGTTGATTGCATCCTGCCTTTGAGTTCACAACCCTCTCTCGGCCCGTCACATTGGTGACCCCGGAAGTCGACTCGCTCCCACCGCCTTCCACCCCCACCCCCTCGCCCCTTCATCGTTGGTACTATGGCGGACTCTACGGCAGTTGGTGCTGTGGCCGCTCCATTCAAACTTTCATCGTTTGCCAGCGGAGAGGCGTTTGCTTGGTTTCAGCGCGCAGAAGTCCAGTTTCGTATCAGGGGTGTGACTCGCTCAACCACCAAAGCAGATTATGTTCTCGCGGCGATACCCGAGGACACCTTTCCAGAAATATCCGACTGGCTTTGTGAACAAGGAGACACCCCAATAGCGTATGACGCCCTCAAAACATACCTTCTGCAGAAGTACTCGCCGTCGCCAGCCGCCCGTATAGCAAAGCTTTTTCAGCTCTCGCAACAACCATTGGGGGACCAAAGGGCTTCGCTTGCCCTCAGGGAAATGACCAGTATCGCTTGCCTTCAACCTGCCGCAGACGGCTCTCCACGTGAGGTGAACCTACTTCGTGCCCTTTGGATACGGCGTTTACCCGAACCTGTACGCGCTGCCATACCCGATGTTGATAGTTTACCCATAAAGGACTTGATGACCAAAGCCGACGCCCTTATTGACAGCCACTTCAAGACCTCCATCAACGCCTCCACCCCTGACGACGAGGATGCCTATTCAACGTCAACCAAAGCTGACATGAATGCCGTAGGACATACACGCCTACCCCGTGACGTGCCGAAGCGGCGACAAAGCCGCCCACCACCCACCAATCGCTCGCGCCCCAACGAACGACTTCTACAGCCACTTACTACCTCCCATCCGCCGCAGTTTTGCTACTACCACTTCAGATTTGGGGCAACCGCGGAGAAATGTGCCAAGGATTGTCAGTGGCCAAAAAGCGTGTAAGTAGGCCATCGCTTGTGGCGGTGGCCTCCCGTGTTTCTAATCTTTTCTTTTTACAGGATGCAGGAACGGGCGTGCGATTTTTGGTAGACACGGGTGCTTGTCGTTCTCTTTTGCCAAGGAAACTCTTCAAGGCACGACGTAGTCTGTCTACATCTGCCGACGTCCGCTTGGTAGCTGCCAACGGATCTGCCATACCCACCTACGGTTACGAGAACCTCACATTATCGTTCGGAAAGGGAAAATTCAATTGGAAGTTTCTCGTTGCTTACGTCACAATGCCAATCCTCGGTGTAGATTTCCTCTCTCATTTCCACCTTCTGATCGATGTCGCCCACCGACGATTGGTCAACGCAGACTCGTACTCGTCGACACCTCTTCAACCCGCCCCCTCTAACCTCGCTCTCCACATCAGCGTACCCACGAATGCCTACGCCCACCTCCTCACGTCGTACCCGGAAGTTTTCCGTCCAGAACTTCGCCAAACGCCCACGGTTCCTGCCAAGCACGGTATTTATCACCATATCAAGACGACGGGACCCCCAGTCTTTGCAAAATTCAGACGTCTGGCACCGGAACGATTGGCAGCCGCCAAACAGACGTTCGCCGAAATGGAGGAAATGGGCCTTTGCCAAAAGGCCTCCAGCCCATGGTTGTCACCCTTATACATCGTTCTGAAGAAAGATGGCTCCCTCCGTCCGTGCGGGGATTACAGGCGCCTGAACGTGCAAACAGAACCGGATCACTACCCCCTCCCAAACATTGCCGACGTGACCTCCTACCTGCACAAAGCGAAGGTTTTCTCTACGCTCGACCTCCTGAAGGGGTATTATCAGGTGCCTATAAACCCAGAAGACATCCCCAAGACCGCCATCACCACTCCGTTTGGTACATACACCTTCAATTACTCCTGTTTTTGCCTTCGTAATGCTGGGGCAACGTTTCAACGTCTCATGGATGGCATCTTAGGGGACCTCCCTTTCTGTGTATGTTATGTGGACGACATACTTGTGTTCTCCTCCTCAAAAGAGGAACACCTCCGTCACCTGCGCATCGTGCTCGACCGCCTGCAACAAAACGGCCTTGTAGTCCGGTACGACAAGTGTACCTTTGGCGCCAACGAAGTGTCGTTCTTAGGGCACCGTATCACTCCTGAAGGAGTCCATCCCCTCCCTGAGAAGGTAGCAGCCGTTCAGAACTTCCCCGCGCCCTCGACCATCAAAGCTCTGCATGAATTCTTGGGCATGATCAACTATTATCACCGTTTTCTGCCAGTCATTGCCGTCACTCTTGCTCCCCTTTACGCCTCCCTCAAGGGCAAGTCAAAGGACCTGAAGTGGGGTCCCCTTCAAGAAGCAGCCTTCTGCAATGCAAAGAAGGCCCTATCAACCGCTGCGGCTCTCACTTTTCCTATCCCACACGCCCCTCTCCCTCTCTCCACCGATGCCAGCGACGTCGCTATTGGTGCAGTACTCGAGCAGGTGGTCAAAGGCTCACCCCGCCCATTGGCCTTCTTCAGCAGAAAACTGTCCAAGGCAGAATCGGGTTATTCTACCTTCGATCGAGAATTGCTGGCGGTGCACTTGGCTGTCCGTCACTTTCACCATTTCTTAGAAGGTACGCCCTTCGTCATTCGCACAGACCACATGCCTCTGGTGCACGCCTTCACTCGACAGTCTGACGCCTGGTCCGCCCGTCAACGCCGACATCTCTCCGCCGTGGCTGAATACAATTGCACCCTCCAATACGTCCCTGGGAAAATGAATCCCGTTGCCGATGCCCTGTCAAGAAACACATTGGCTGCCGTTCAACTAGGATTGGATTACAACACCCTGGCTGAAGCCCAACGACAAGATCCAGAGTATCAAGCATGTAGGACATCCTGCACGTCCCTACGTTGGGAGGACTTCCCCCTCGAAGACTCCAACACCACCCTCCTCTGTGACGTCAGTACTGGTAGACCGCGACCTTGGATTCCTGCTCCCATGCGCCGACAGGTGTTTGATTTCATTCACGGCCTTTCACATCCCTCGTGCCGTTCTACTGCACAGCTGCTGAAGGCAAAGTTCATTTGGCACGGTATTTCTAAGGATGCTAAGGATTGGGTCCGCGCCTGTACTTCTTGCCAAACTTCCAAAGTACATCGACACACGGATTCAGGAGTGGGCACCTTTCCTCAACCACAGCGTCGTTTCGCACACATTCACGTCGACGTTGTAGGCCCCCTACCCACATCACAAGGACATCGTTACCTGTTTACCGTCATCGACCGCTCCACTCGTTGGCCTGAAGCCATTCCCATGGAAACTGCAACGTCCGCCTCATGTACATCTGCCTTACTCTCTGGATGGATTTCAAGATTCGGTATCCCTGAGCATATTACTTCTGACAGGGGAACCACTTTCACCTCTCAATTGTGGACGTCATTAGCGAATCTCCTGGGCATCACCCTACATCAGACAACGGCCTACAACCCCGCTGCCAATGGAATGGTTGAACGTTTTCATCGCACCCTCAAAGCAGCTTTGATGTCCCGCTGCAAGGATTGCAACTGGTTTACTCAGCTTCCCTGGGTCCTCCTGGGACTAAGGACCACTCCTAAAGATGCCCTCGACGTCTCGGCAGCTGAAATGGTGTATGGCGACCCGTTGTCGTCCCTGCCGAATTTTTTCCTTCTACAACCTCCTCCGACGATCTCCAGCGCATACGTCACGTCGTGGGAAAATTTACTCCATGCCACCAGACTTACAAGCCCCCAGCGAAGCATCACATACCAACGGACTTGCACTCTGCAACGCACGTCTTCCTGCGCCACGACACTAGCAAGCCACCACTAACGCCCCCTTACACGGGCCCTTTCCTTGTGATCCGACTCAGTCCGAAAGCATTCCTACTAAACATTCGGGGCAAAGAAGACTGGGTCTCCATTGATCGTCTAAAACCTGCTTATCTTCTGCCAGATGACACGCCTACAGTTCGCCTCTCTAGATCAGGGTGCCCTATTTAACATGTACAGTATGTCATTTTTAGGGGGGGAGCCATGTACCAATCGTGTGTCACACAATTGTACATAATTATTTTGTATATATTATGCTTGTATCTGCGCTCTTCCCTCGCACTAAAAAGAACCTGAATGATCATGTCTCCGGTTTTGCTCTGTAACATTGTCTGTCTCTCGAACATGTTATGTCCTGTTGCCTTGAGGTTTTGTATATAAAGGAGAGTGTTCCTTAATAAACAACTCAGTTGATTGCATCCTGCCTTTAAGTTCACAACCCTCTCTCGGCCCGTCACACTTCTGTTCAGATGACATTATATTGGCAACGTCATCAGATTCAGGATAGTATGCTTTAAGAATATGTAGATTATTGCATTTTTGTGGAAACGAACGAGTAGTAAATTTTAATCTTACAGAAGACCATAATTAAAAAAAAAAAAAAAGGTATGGACAGGTTAAATCTACGACGTTTGACCTCGTTTTTTATATTTACATCGAACATCATTTTTTCTCTTTATTTATTTAATCATTCAAATCATCAAATTACTTATTTTATACAAGGTTCATCATTCTTTACAATATGCCACAATATGCTGTGTGATACGACAAATACCTAAGAATATATACGATAAATTGATGCTGTAGTTCCTCTAGGACACATGGTTCCTCTGTGTGATAGGGCCAGACAAATAGACCTTTAAATAAGTAAAGTATAATATCAAACAAGCTCACACGGTCAAACCTCCTCACGCAAGTTTACAATTTTCAAAAACAGAAAATAAAATGTGTTCATCTTTCAGCTAACCAAAGCTGTGAGGCCTCTCTTTGAATCTCCCTTGGGTAACTTTACTCTTTGACTTAAACTGAGGTCATATCTTTAATATGTAAGATCAAGGTCACCCAAGAGTCGCTAGCCGGCCAGGAGTCTAAAGAATTTATAAACTCCGGTGTGTGTTTGAATAGAAGGAAGTAAGCCTAAACCTTGTTTTTATATAGATATTCATATTCATTTTCATTTAAAGGGAAATTTGTATTTCCATAAGAATACATGTGGTTGAAGAGGGGTTATTACCATAATATGATTTTTTTGTCACAAGGAAATTTATTTTTTTACTGTTTTTATCTTTTGTAAGATTCTTGATCTTTTCTTTTTCTTTTTGGGTCTTTTTTGTAAATTATTTTTTTTTTATTGTTTTTATTTCTTACTCAAAAAATATTACATTCTTTTTCATCCAATGGTGTTAACTTTCTTCTATAATTATCTTATTCAAGTTCTCTCTCTCTCTCTCTCTCTCTCTCTCTCTCTCTCTCTCTCTCTCTCTCTCTCTCTGCTTCGTGCATATCACTCATAAATCAAGTCAAAACAACATCATTTTACTGAAGTTTTCTCTTCTTTTTTTTTTTATTAAAACGATGGCATTTTATCTCACGGTTCGCTGATAATGTTGTGGACTTGATATCTTTTGGTGAATAAATCATACTCTCTCTCTTTTCTCTCTCTCTCTCTCTCTCTCTCTCTCTCTCTCTCTCTCTCTCTCTCTAAAGCAATGATTGATGAAGCATTATATACCTTGACTAATATGTAATGATCCATATGACTTAGTTAACGAAGCTAATATATATTTGTTACATAGCAAATCGAACGGCTAAATCTAGAATAAAATTAAGACGGATATTGTTGAAAAGATTTTTTTTTTTTTTTTTGAGTATCTGAGTAAGTCTGAAGTTCATGTACAACAGATGTAGTGAAAGCTAACGAGTTATACTCGATTTGCTAGAAAAGTATGATCGTATATCAGAGGCATTCGTAATTTCAGAGAAAAACTATGATATAATTTTAATTTATTTTTTTAGGTTAATTTTCTTTGGATAAAAATCGGCTGATTTCATAACAATATTTGTGTTTTTTTCTCAAAGACAACGTTATTATTTCTACTTTATGTGTTATCTTTTAATTTTTCAGTTAAGAATCTCCCTTATATAATAAAGAGCAAGTGTATGTCTGGATATATATATATATATATATATATATATATATATATATATATATATATATATACACACAAACATACATACATACATACATATATATATATATATATATATATATATATATATATATATATATATATATATTATATATTATGTATATACATAGATACACACACAACTATATATATATATATATATATATATATATATATATATATATATATATATATATATATATATATATATATATATCTTTCTGTCCATGCTCAATGGCAGAAGTATAACTACTCAGTCTCATCTCATCCCTCGGGTAGGCTTTGTATTTAAGAAATGGGGGAGGGAGTGGGAAGGGTTGAATCTCTGTGTGTGCACAAGTGTTTGCATATCTATCTAAATATTTAGCCGTCTTCTTTAACGGGTCTCGTACAAAGGTTTAATATATTTCTCCATCAACCATCCGAGTGGTACTGAGAATTAAATAAATCATTGCAGCCACCTAGCAAACACTTCTAGAAACCCTTACAACAGCTCTTGGCTTAAACGTTTTTTCTGTCCATCTGCCATATTTCTATCACATGACGATGTAAGTAAACGGATTTTTTTTTTTTTTTTTTTTTTTTTTTTTTTTAGTGGCAGATTGACAGGGGGTGAGGGTGAACTTGACTTGATTCTATTACATAGTTTATATATGACATCTATTTTTAACGTTGATACTGATCTTGAGATGTTATTTACTATTACATCTTCTATAAAGTTTATTTGTTTCCGACTTATTTCCTTTCCGCACGGGGATATTTTCCCTGTTGGAGCCCTTGTGCTTGCAGCGTCCTGCTTTTCCAATTTGGGTTGTAGCTTAGCTATTAATAATAATAATAATAATAATAATAATAATAATAATTATTATTATTATATTGATAATTATAAAATTTCTTAGTTTTTTTCCACAGAGGAAAATATGATAACATTAAAAAAACCTCGTACTGTTATATAACTTGTTATTTACTATCCAAGAGCCTATGAAGCATCCATAGCATCATTCGAAACATCTGCGAGTTTCATTTTTCGTCAACAATTGTATTTGAAAAGATAACTATGGCTTAACAGCTTCATATGCAATATCTGATAGTCCATTGAACTATCTTCCGTAGATACTTTTTCGCCATTGAAATTGTTATATTCACCTTAATTAGTTACGTCTTAATAAGTAGAGCGTGCTTCTCTGTTTGCAGTGGTATATTTTGTCTAGCATCAGATTTCTTTTTTTCCATTAAATGGCAAGTTTATTTATGCCAATTCTCGCGAGTAGGAGATAGTCTGGGATATCACGCCAAATCTCCATTCTATTACCTTGGTTTCCCTGCCTTACATTTAGGTTCTTGTTTGCATATATTTATTTAGGGATTCCTCTTTGTTTGTTGTTTTCCTACGCTCAATTTTTCATTTTCCTCGACATATGAGTGTCCATTTCTGTGTATGCTATCTTTGTAAGTTAACTGTCTATATTCGCTCCCTCTGAATATCCGCCTATTTTGAATAATGAATATGCTCATAAGAATTATAATTAATATGAAGTCTAAATTTTTAAGAAAATCTGAACTTGAAACCCTTTGAACAGTATAAACTAGAGATAAGTTCAAATTAGGTTAAAAGAAATAACTGTGCAAGCGAGCCACCAGGAGATGACTGAGAGACGAGTCGAATGTAACTAATTTTAATTGGACGGAGCATTAGTATATATGCAACCCGTTCCAGTCAAGAACGGCACAAGAATTCAAACACAATGATGCAAGTAAATACAAGCATGAACAGGTTATCAGTGAGAGGGGAAAGCGATAACGACAAAATATAATAAAACAGAAATACCGTTATAGTGTACGAGCGTGTTTAATACTTGTGTTGTACTTAACAAATTGTTTCAATTTCAAATTGCTTTTTCAAATTTTGTAAATAAATAGACAGCTAATTTCATCTCTGCTTACAAACTAAAATTATAGTCTTGAAAATACATTAAAAGAATGTCAAATGTCCCGTCTTCTCCAAGATCTGTTGAGGTGGCAATATGTCACCTAAGAATTAATGTTCATCTGTAGCTCTACCAGTTACCAAGCCGTATCATCTATAACCCTGGAAATTACCAAGCCCTACATAAGCAGCTTTCTCTAAGAAGTACGGGATCTAGATAGATAGGCTTAGACAGTAATCTTTGACATATAGATATACTTATGAGGGAAGGTTCCCGTTTTTTAGGGGGAAATCATATCTCCTATATCTGGCCCACCTCATCTTCTCTGGCTCTCAATGCTGTATTTTTTCACACATCCTTCAAGGATGAGA
Organism: Palaemon carinicauda; assembly: GCF_036898095.1. NCBI lineage: Eukaryota > Metazoa > Arthropoda > Malacostraca > Decapoda > Palaemonidae > Palaemon > Palaemon carinicauda. Next base: position 56,949,759 of record NC_090746.1, read on the forward strand.
AGCAACACTATATCACAGATAGAATTAGATATATCAAATGAGAAAACCAGCCGGTAAATACTTCAGTAGAATAGTATATATCACATTCCTGACGCTTGACAACTTTGAACTAGAAGATAGTTCTCATCATGAACGCAGAGTTGCGGAATAGAAGATAAGCTTTGGTGAGGGATTGCTCAACACCAATGATGATACGCTTCACCCCTTCTTGTGGGTTAATGAACTGCGTAAATCTCAGGGATCTTAATCGTTTGTAGGAAGGAAAATGCAAAATCCGCTTACGATGACGGAAGACAATGAATCGTCTGGAAATTAGGGAGTGGGAAATTTCAACTTGCTGTATATTGAAAGGATAGAAATTAATTGTGGTAAGAGTCGAGTTGTGTCAAGTATTATTTTAGAGAAATACTAAAACTTTTATTTTTTTTTCTTTTTTTTTTTTGAGCTGCTGGTTGATGATCAAGTGTTTTTTTTTTTTTTTTTTTTTTTTACCCAAAGTAATAAGACAACCAAACGATAAGGCTTGATCATGGTCAGATATAAAACGTGAAATTATTTTCTTTCCTAAATTATCTGTCATTCTATGAATGTCACGTTTGTCGACATTTTTAAAATACAGATGATTGGGTAATGCAAAAGTAAAACGAACTTTAGTAAACTTGAAGCTTCATGCTTCAAGAAGTCTTATTAAAATACTGTGTCTGACAAAGATTGATTAGTCGATGGTTTTAAAGCAAAAAAAAAAAAATTGTGTAATATCCTCTTAATTATACTTGTCCTTCATTGTTCATTGTGCAAGGGAAGGAATCAGCGAGTTTTTCATCACGGCCAACCGTGTATAAACAATGTCCTATTAATACTGTAAATGTTTACACTTTATCTATTGTAAACAGTGTGAGCTTTTCGATGTTTTCTTTTTTTTTTTCTTTTTGCAGTGGTAAGTAACAGATCAGCTCTCTCTCTCTCTCTCTCTCTCTCTCTCTCTCTCTCTCTCTCTCTCTCTCTCTCTCTCTCTCTCTCTCTCTCTCTCTTAAAAAAACCTGCTAGAGAACAAATAATTTCTCTCTCTCTCCTCTCTCTCTCTCTCTCTCTCTCAAAAAAAAAAAAAAAAAAAAAACCTGCTAGAGAACAAATCATCTCTCTCTCTCTCTCTCTCTCTCCTCCTCTCTCTCTCTCTCTCTCTCTCTCTCCTCTCTCTCTCTCTCTCTCTCTCTCTCTCTCTCTAAAAAGAAAAGAAAAAACTGCCAGAGAACAAATCATCTCTCTCTCTCTCTCTCTCTCTCTCTCTCTCTCTCTCTCTCTCTCTCTCTCTCTCTCTCTCTCTCTCTTGGGAATCCATTTCCTTTGAATAACTTCAAGGTCATTTTAAAATTCGTCAAACCTTTAAAAGGCCTATTTATATATTAACAGTAAGCCTAACTTATTTTTAGCCCCGTATTGTGAAGAAACTCTTCTTTTCTTTAGCTCTCTCTAATTGAATTAGAAGTTTCAGTGGCAGTTAAATTACATTGTTATCCCTTCATTAACAAATGTGTTTTCATTACTGTTGGCCTTTCCTCCTGAAAAAATCTCTGGCCGGTTGTTTAATTTTCTTTTCTTTTTTTCTGCGAAAGGAAACAACGATCTTTTCCAGGTATTTCGTATTTTAGAAAATACAGTTAGGCTTATCATATGTATCATATGTCTGGATAAGGATGGTGGTGTTTGAAAGCCCGGAAGAAGAGAACAGCTTATAGTGCGACGCGTAAAGAAAAAAGTAGCAATTTTGTAGTCATATATAACTCACACTTAAAGGGAAGAAATTCATTTGATTAAATCACGTTCAAATATCTTAGTTATCTTTTTAGGATGCGGTAGCTTATTGGGAACGTCCATGCCTAGCGATCTACTGTACTGGGGTTTGAGACCCGCTCATGCTCGATAGTTTCTTGTAGTGTCTGCAACCTCACCATTCTTGTGAGCTAAGGTTTTGTAGGTCTACCTGGTGAGTCATTAGCAGCCATTGCCCGGCCCTCCTTGGTCCTAGATTGGTTGGAGAGAGGGCCTGGACGCTGATCATATGAACTTATGGTCAGCCTCTAGCCGTCTAGGGTATTGTCCTACAAGGGCATAGTCACTCTCCCTTGCTTCTGCCATTCATGAGCGACCTTTAAACGTTAAACAAGAGAATGTTTACTTGGCTTTCCATCTGTCATTGTTATGAGGGGTCTTAATCCAACTAATTCGGTGATCCAAACGCCAAGGAGCAACCTCAAGCTCATGTTATTATTATTATTATTATTATTATTATTATTATTATTGTTGTTGTTGTTGTTGTTGTTGTGGTTATTCGTAAGGTTTGTATTTCAAGGAGCAAACCAAAGTTTTATAACATAACATTACAGCTGGACGAAATTAAAATTCCCATTTATGGAGGATTTATTTGTTTGATATTTTATCTGGGATTACAATAAAAGAGTAAACATTCGAAGACGAAGATTGAAACAGCAAGGAGTGTTAAGAGCAAAAATAATAGGGAAGAATAATACTTCAAGTGGTGCGTACATGTGGAGAGAATGGGAAACAACAGGTTTGAACCAATAGAATGCGTAAGTCAGAAGCATTATTATTATTATTATTATTATTATTATTATTTTTGATAAAAAATATTATTATTATTATTATTGTTATTATTATTATTATTATTATTATTATTATTATTTCGTCTGAGTCTAAGAAAGAGAGTAAATGGGCGTAACGCAAATGTAATTGAGCATTGCAATACTTACCAAGCCCAAGAATGCATTCAATTTAGTGTTATCATGCAATATGTGTTAGAGGTTTGAAGCGTTGTTGATGAGCCTTTGTTGTTAGGGTATTAACTAGAAAGTATATCTAATAATGAATTACCATAAGATTTGGTGAAGCTAAAGCTATTTTATACAGTTAAATACCTTAAATCTTATTGCAAGGGAATGCTTAAATATTATTAATTTGATTCTGAACAGGGAATGAATTAATGGGCGATTGTGGAATTTACCACGCGGGAACATGATTAGAATAATTAATGTCTCATTATACCTAATCCTCGCTAATCCGTTTTACCTCGTGAAGCTATCACACATCTCCCCTATATAATAAATAGCAAGTGTCTAGCGATATATATATATATATATATATATATATATATATATATATATATATATAGTTTTATAGTTTATATATGACATATCTGTTATTGACGTTGTTAATAGTTTATATAGGACATATCTGTTTTGACGTTGTTACTGTTTTTAGAATGATTTATTGTTAATTCATTCTCATCATTTACTTATTTCCTTATTTCCTTTCCTCACTGGGCTATTTTTCCTTGTTGGAGCCCTTGGGCTTATAGCATCTTGCTTTTCCAACTAGGGTTGTAGCTTGGCTAATAATAATAATAATAATAATAATAATAATAATAATATACTCACACACATTATATATATATGTATATATATATATATATATATATATATATATATATATATATATATGTATATATATATATGTATATGATTTCTTTCTTGCTACGTTAGAGGCATTGCCAGACGTATAACTACTCAGTCGCTCCTCTTCCCTGGACTAGGAAGAGAGGGAGTGAGAGCGGGGTGGTCTAGATATTAACCGTCAATTTTTGACGGGTCGCATTATACTAGTTTTTATATATGACCATGTGCTTCTGCAGTCATGTTTTGTTTGTAACTCATGTGTAAACGATATATTTTTTATGCTTCGTTAGACCTGTTCATCTTCAACAATATAAAACGACCTAATTAGAAAAATTCGATTGTCAGCTGAAGCTGTCAATTAAAGAAAGCTGGTTGTTAGCCAAAGCTTTCTACCCCTTTGTTACCCACCTTCATGTTTTGGGGAACCACTGACATAAACCATCTTTTATTTGCATTTTACCGCAACTGTGAAGCCTATGGTTGCCACCCTCTTAGCTTGAGATTTATATTTTGTAATATTATGCCTAGAGTACCTATATAAAACAAAATAGGTACTCTAATGGTACCTATTATAATTTTCTGCTTTTGAAATTGCTACAAAAGCCAGCTGTGATCCTGTATCGTCATATATCATCATAAGAACAAAATTCTCTGGATAACAATTTTGGTACATTGAGAAGTCAATTTTGCACAGTTTTCATGGCGTCATGTAATCTTAAGATTGTTATTTGATGAAGGTTGACTTTGTACTGTATTTTTTAATACATGCAAGTAACATGTTTTCCATAGAATTTTTATAATAGGCGAATGAATTTAATTAAAGAGGTAGGTAATGGGTTGGCCAGGGCACCAGCCACCCGTTGAGATACTACCGCTAGACAGCTAGAGAATTATTGGATCCTTTGACTGACCATTCAACACTACATTAAATCCTTCTCTCTGGTTACGGTTAACTTTCCCTTTGCTTACAAATACACCAAATAGTCTGGCCTATCCTTTACAGATTCTCCTCTGTCCTTATACACCTGACAACACTGAGATTACCAAACAATTCTTCTTCACCAAAGGGGTTAACTACTTCACTGTAATTGTTAAGTGGCTATTTTTTTCTTGGTAAAGATAGAAGAGACTCTTTAGCCATGGTAAGCAACTCTTCTAGGAGAAGGACACTCCAAAATCAAACCATTGTTCTCTAGTCTTGGCTAGTGCTATAGCCTCTTTACCATGATCTTCCACTGTCTTGAGTTAGAGTTCTCTTGCTCGAGGTTACACTCGGGCACACTATACTATCTAATTTCTCTTCTTCTTGTTTTGTTAAAGTTTTTATTGTTTATATATGAAATATTTATTCTAATGTTACTGTTCTTAGAATATTTTTTTTTTTTTTTTTTGTTTCCTTTCCTCACAGGGCTATTTTTCCTATTGGGGTCATTGGGCTTAAAGCATCCTGCTTTTCTAACTAGGGTTATAGCTTAGCAAGTAATAATAATAATAATAATAATAATAATAATAATAATGATAATAATAATAATAATAATAATAATAATACGCTCAGTGAAAGTTACATAATATTCGAGTGAATTTAATTAAAGAATATGCTCAGAGAAACCTGTTCTTACGATATTTATAGAAAATTATTACGTGCAGTAATTGTAAATATAACAACGATAACTTGAGGAAAAAAGTACGAATTTCCTCTTCAAGTTGCACCGGATGCCATTTATAGTAGCAAAAAGAATATATTTTAGACATATATTGAAAGTGGCCCATGTTATCCCTATCATGGAAGGTTCCCAAAATGTCTTTTCACCACGTCAGCTTTACTTTATACGCAATATCTGATCTCTCCCAAAAAATAAGGGTCATATATGAAAAAATTTCGAGGGAAGCAGCGGGTTACATTGAATGGGTGGTAATACAGGAGAAAAGAATTTTTGTGGAAAACGTCTTAGAGGAAAAACGGCTGAGCAAAGTGATAAACGAGTTACATATCGATAAGAAGGGAAAAAAATGCAAGTAGTGAAGAAGCACAACGCCTCTTCTGGGAAGTGGTTCTATATATTTATATTTCATATCGTATCTTAATCCTCTGACATCCTTGGGATGCATAGGACCTCCATGAATTCCCACCATATGTCTCCTTCCTGTGCCATCTCTCTGAGCTCAATCCAGTTCTCAGATACAACCTCCCTACTCTGCATTGTCATCAGCCACGTTTCTCTTAGTGTACCACGTGTATGTGTGTGGTAATGTAGATTTGAGTGTATATATATATATATATATATATATATATATATATGTGTGTGTGTGTGTGTGTATATATATATATATATATATATATATATATATATATATATATATATATATATGCAGGTATGTGTGTGTGTGCGCGCCAACAAATGAATCCCGTAAAAAGTGGAAAGATGAATACTATGAAGAACTGCAGAGTGTAATAGATGAAGTCTCAAAGAGAGATATGAGATTTGTGATGGGTGACTTCAATTCTAAAGTTAGAAGGAATATTCAAGGTATAGAGAATATAATGTGTGTTGTGAGTCTTGGCGAAGTTGCAAATGAAAATGGAGCACAGTTTCTGTTCAACAAACAATCATATCATTGGAGGTACTCTTTTCCAGCACAAGCCCATCTACAAATATACATGGACCTCACCATGTGACAATGAAAAAAATCGAATATATGGCATAGCCAATAATAAAGAGTGAAGGAGGACTCTGAGAAATGTAAGAAGCTATAGAGGTGTAGATATTGGTAGTGATCACCAGCTCCTCATTGCCACACTGAAAGCACTCAAAAGAAATGGAGATAGAATACCTAGGTTTGATACAACTAAGCTTCTAGAAGAAGAGCACAGAGAAGCCTTTGCAATTGAACGTAGAAATTGATTTGCAGTCTTGGATACTTTGAAAGATGAAGAGCCGATAATTGATGAAGAATTGTGTGATATTAAGAACATATATCAGTCAGTTGGTAAGGTTTGTCACATGCCATTACAAGGTGAAAGCCATGGATATCAAATGATACATGGGATACAATAAAAAGGAGACAAAAACTAAAATTGATTGTTGAGAGTTTTCTAGAAAGTAATGAAAATTAAAAGGAGAGCATACTAAGTTTTCCAGTATTAATAGTGAAGTTAAAAGAAAAGCCAGGAATGACTGGAGAGAGTATTTAGACAGGAAAGCAGATGAAGCTGGCAAAGCTATGAATTCAGCGAGTGGCTGTGATGTAAAATTTGCCCATAGTATTATTGATAAAATCTTTACTGGGGCAAAGAAGAAGAAGCATATACCCATCAAAATAAAAAGAGGGATCGATCTGATATAACATCAAAAGATGAAGAAAGGCTGGAACACATTAGTGAGCTCATGAATAGGAGATACGAAGGGAATAATTTGATTGATATACCTGAAGCTGATGAAGACCTTGGTGTGACCATGAATGAATGCAGAATGTTTGAAGTCGAAGTGATTCTTGAAAAACTCAGGAGATGGAAAGCCCCTGGATACGACGGAATAATTGCAGAGATGATACTGGCTGAAAATGAAATGACCCCCAAAATACTTGCAAGATTATTTTTTAGAATGTGGCATGAAGAGGCGAAACCTGGTGAATGGAAATTAGTAATGTTGGTGAAAAGGGCTAAAAAAGAGACATGACTGATTGCAATAATTACAGAGGCCGTACAGTTACTTCAGTTGTCATGAAAATATATAATGTGCTCATTCTAAAGAGACTAAAGAGAAAGATGGGTGAAAAGCTGAGAGATGAACAAGCAGGATTTAGAAAAGATATTAATTGCAATGACCAAATATTCATTTTAAGGCATGTACAACAATGCGTAGAATATAGATATCCACTTTTAATGGCATTTTTGGACTATAATAGTGAGCATAGGCCAATTTTGTGGAGAGTCCTGCGTTATAATGGAATTCCTCTGAAATAAGAAAATTTTATTAAGCCTGTTCATGAGCATAGCAAGTGCTAATTTAATGTTAGTGAAGTCTTATCAAGTGAATTTGTAATGAACATCCGAGTATTCCAAGGGAATATGTTGTTTCCTATGTTGTTTATCCTCCTCATAGATTTTGTAATGCATTGAACTGTTGGAGATGGTGGACAAGTATTGGACTAGATTGATAAAAGTAAATTAGCTGACCTAGAGTAAGCTGATGACGCTGTCCTTATTAACAGAACACCACAGGATTTGCAATGCTTGCTTACCAAAATGCGTGAAATATCACAGGAGTTTAGGCTCAAGACGTAGAGGATGAGAACAGAATAAGCAATGGAAGATGAAATATCATTGGAAGGAGAAGGGATCAATAAGGGGAATAATTTGAATATTTAGGAACTATGATCTCTAATACGGGGTCCTTAGAATTGGAGTTTAATGAAAGATTGAAAAAAATCAAATCAGACAATGGCTAGGTTAAGTAGAATTTGGAAATCAAATCGCCTGAAATTACATGTAAAAATCAGGCTATATATCAGTTTAGCGAGATCTGTCGTACTGTATGGACATGAGTCGTGGTATGATAATGAAACAATCTCCAACATATTTAGTAGATTTGAGAACAAAGCATTCAGAAGAATATTGTTAGTTAAATGGCAGGACAGGATTAGAAATGAGTTTCATTTCTAATCCTGTCCTGCCATTTAAGAGAGATTTCTCGAGTGCCATACAGTATGTGGGTGAGACCATGTTGAGGGGTAGATGGAGATATTTTGGGCATGCTCTTCGCACTCCTCAAGGTACTAGATGAATTGGAAGACCTAGTCCTACATGACTGAGGACTATGAAGCGTGAAGGAAGAGATGATGAATGGAGAAGTATTGAATTAAAAGCTCAAGATAGAGACGACTGGTGAAATCTAACCGAGGACCTTATCGTCAATAGGTAAAGGAGGAGATGATGATGATGATATATAATTATACACAGACACACACACATATATAGTCATCTCCTAACTACTGGTTTCCATCATCCAAGTCCTCAGCCTCGTTAGAGAATTCATCGCACCCTCTATTAGACCTACTCTTAAAGTTTATCCTAAATTAAACTTTACAAAAGGTGGCCCGGGAGAGTACGTCCAATCTCCTTTATAAAAGCCGACTTCATAATTACCTCTTTTCTTCTTTGGTGGGAGGCTTAAAGCTAATCTTATTTGGGCGATGCGACGTGTTTTGGCTGAAGGACCAGAATATATACAACTCGTGTACGCGAGCCTTCAGAAATGACCGCTTAATATATGTATATGTAATAGAAGCCTTTTGAATTTATTCAATTTTCATACACTTTACAGAGAAGCTTGAAAAAAGAAATATTCATCAAAACTATGCAAAAGCTTGTAAAAAAAATTCTTTATGCAAATAGGTACTGTAGATATGCACAAACACGCACAAGCACACAGATTCAACCCTCCCCCCCACCTCCCCTTTCCTAACTACAACTTGGGAGTTTGGGAAATTTGTGAGATAATTTAGTTTCCGATTATACCTCTCTGGTCATGATACCCCTTCTTTCTAGGGTATAATTACTCCTCTCCCCATACTTGAGGGACGTTGAGAGACCGAATAGTCATACGGTTTGGAATGCCATTCAGCAGGACAGCATATATATATATATATATATATATGTGTGTGTGTGTGTGTGTGCGTGTGTGTGTGCGTGCGCGTGTGCAGCCAGACACTTGCTCTTAATTACACAGGGAAAACATTAATTTGCTGTAAATGCATCATACATGTATGAGAGTGAATGTGGGTGTTTGTTCATATCTGGTTTTACAAGTTAGTGGACATCACTTTATAAAGAACTATAGTATTCTTTAAAGGGATTTTATATTGAACGGAGTCTTTGAATTTTTTAATTTCCTAGTGGTTGTTCTATGTATGAACATATCTTTTTGCCTCTTCGTGTTTTTCAGAAGTAAACAAAATAAATTTCTCAAGTAGAAACTCGTAAGAAAATTGCCTGCCTTTCAAGCTGTTCGCCAATGTTAGTTTTTTTTTTAATTTGTCCATTAACACCTTAAACCGATACATAAGAAAATTTTTTGAAAAATATGAAAATGAACCGCAGTTTATTATTATTATTATTATTATTATTATTATTATTATTATTATTATTATGTAAACTACATCCTTAGTTGGAAAAGCAGGATGCTATAAGCCCAAGGGCTCCAACTGGGAGAAATAGCCCAGTGAGGAAAGTAACTATGAAAATAAATACACTACATACTAGAAGTAATGAATACAGAATTTAAATTATCTTAAGATGAATAACAACGTTGAAATAGATCTGTCAAGGTTGAACTTAAAAAATTACAATTTTGTTGCATCTCTTGGTTGTCACAATAGCCGGGAAATGTCACAGCATCGTTGTCTGCTATTTCAGTCATTGCTTGTTGACGATTCCTTTTTGAGGAAGGATAGATGTTCAACCAGCATAAAACGAGAGGAAATCCTGCGCAGTTTTTATGTCGGTATGTCATCTTTTAAGCAGAATATCGTGTTCATGTTGGAAGAAAGTTTTGACTGAAAATCAGAATAATTTAATGATGCATTAAAACATGAAGTATTGTTTCTTTTTAAAGAGTAAGGCGACGGCTTGGCTCAAATAAATTTCTGAAAATACGCATCAATATATATATATATATATATATATATGTGTGTGTGTGTGTGTGTGTGTGTTTGTGTGTGTGTGTGTGTGCGCGCGCTTATGTTTGTATGTATTTATGTATGCAGTATAATGTTGAGTTTTTTTTTTCTTTAAAAAAGTATCACAGAATAAATCTAAGAAATTCCAGGTGCTAATAAGTTTAGGTTGGACTTAATTGTAGAAAATAATATATTGATTGTTTCTTTTTAGGCTAATAAGAATTCCGGAGAAATATTATATCAGAATTTATATCGTGATAAAATTACTATTAGGGTCAATCTGAATTGTTAATATTTCCATCTAGTATACATCGAAATGCCCTATAGCATTCGTTGCAATAAAGATGTTATTTTTCCCAAACTGTTTGAAGATATTATGAAGATATCACTACGCATTATACATATGCAAATTGAGATTTGTCTACAGCTGAAACAGCCAGCCGAGAGAGAGAGAGAGAGAGAGAGAGAGAGAGAGAGAGAGAGAGAGAGAGATTACTTCCAGTGTCTAAAGCTAAAATAGCTGCTTAGTGAGAGAGGGGGAGAGAATTTACTTTCATTGTTTAAAAATAAATAGCCTGCCAAAAGAGAGAGAGAGAGAGAGAGAGAGAGAGAGAGAGAGAGAGAGAGAGAGAGAGAGAGAGAGATTACTTCCAGTGTCCAAAGTTAAAATAGCCGCATAGTGAGAGAAAGGAAGAGAATCTACTTTCATTGTTTAAAATAAATAGCCTGCAGAGAGAGAGAGAGAGAGAGAGAGAGAGAGAGAGAGAGAGAGAGAGAGAGAGAGAGAGAGAGAGAGATTTTACTTCCATTGTCTACTCTAAAACTAAAATAGCTGCCCAGCGAGAGAGGGAGATATTTTACTTTCTATGTTTAAAATTGAATAGCCTGCCCAGAGAGAGAGAGAGAGAGAGAGAGAGAGAGAGAGAGAGAGAGAGAGAGAGAGATTCCATTGTTTAAAGCTAAAATACCTGCCTAGCGAGAGAGAGGGAGAGATTTTACTTTTCATTGTTTAGAATTAAAAAGCTTGCCCAGAGAGAGAGAGAGAGAGAGAGAGAGAGAGAGAGAGAGAGAGAGAGAGAGAGAGAGAGAGAGAGAGAATTTTACTTCCATTGTCTAAGGCTAAAATATCCTGCCTAGAGAGAGAGGTATTTTACTTCCCTTGAACATAATTCTCGACTATAGTTTCCAAGAGGAGGCGGACTGTTTGCAAAGCCTCGCGGGCAAAGTTATGGAAAAAGAAAAGAATCCTGGAGTAATTGCTGGCTTAAATGGGGTTCAATCATTTTTATGCCAACCTTTTTACCGTGAAAAGGAATAGGGGGAAACGCAGAGGAGAGATTTCAAAGAGGAAAGGAAGAGGAGCAAGTTGGGTGATTTTAGTCACTGGAAATGAATGATTGTGGAAAAGAAATCCAAAGCAGTGGGGTGTCAAGGGAAGGAAAGTGACATACATAGAAGAAAAACCTTAATTTGTTAATATGTGACCTTTTATCCCATATGTATTTCATGAAAACTATGAGTAGGTGAAGTGGTTAATTATATTTGAATCTATTATCATTGAGAGGATCTTTTTTTTTTCTTTCTTTTTTTATGAATCAGTTGCAACCATTTCTTTTAACATAAAGGTATGATGCAATAATGAAATGGTACCTCTCTCTCTCTCTCTCTCTCTCTCTCTCTCTCTCTCTCTCTCTCAGTATAAGAATTATTTTTATTAAGTCTCTCTCTCTCTCTCTCTCTCTCGTATAGCCATTCAATCTCCTGCTTCGTGTATAGTATATCATAGAAAACAAATATCCCGTCATAGAATGCATTAGGGAAAGCGTGCTGGAACAAAGACGGTGTTTAACACTGTCATATCCTCTTTGTTATTAATGATTCTCAAAACACAACAGGTCGCACCGCTACCCTACAAAGCTCTAGGCTACGTTCTAATTATGTAACTCGATGCTGGTTAGATTGGTCTTTCTCATATATAATTACGTTTCATTATCCGAATCCATTTTTATTACACTGTAATTACATGAGATGAGAGAGGGGAGCCGGTGTAAAGTTCGATCTCAAATATCATGTATCTATTACAATTACTCTTTTCATTTGCAATAGTTTTGCAGGGCTGATGGATGGGCTTCATGAAGTTTTATTTTGACTTTTTTATAATAGTTTGAATTTATTACCCTATTCATTTATTTTCATATATAGCTTACATATGATCATCGTCCAACCCGCTCTCCATCTAAGCTAGGACCAGGGAAGCCCAGGGCAATGGCTGTTAATGACCCAGCAGGTAAACCTTTAGGCTCCCTCAAACCCCCAATCCTTATCTCGCAAGGCTGGTGAGGTTGCAGACAATACAAGAAACTATCGAGCTGAATGGGACTCGAACCCCAGTCCGGCGATCACCAGCCAGGGACGTTTCCAATAGACCTTCACAGCCCTTTTTTAGTGGGGTTGATGGCTGGGGTTAAAGAAGGCTTATTTTGACTTTTTGTTTTATAGTAGTTGTAACTTCTCACTTCTTCCATTCCTTATTAACGTCCTTTCCCAAATTTCACTGCCAGCCATTTAATTCTTAGAGAGAGGAGTGATGTTATTAATGTTGTGCCTCAGTTATATGAAGCCAGTCCCTGTTTACTGAATATTCCCAGCCATTACGTGCATTGAAGATAATGTACTACATTAGGTTTCAGAGGTTTACGGAGTAAGGCTTTGCCCATATAGACACTCCTCTCATCAATTACATTGTAAGGTGCACAGATGGAAGGTGCATTTCAATTACTGCATCCTGCTGTAGTGGAATAATTTGTGGTTTTAGCTTCGTATTACACTAAAACGGTATTGGTTTCAATTTTTTCAAATACGGTAACGATATTCTTAAATATGAGTCATTAAAATTCAAACGGCTTTTATTGACAGAAGTATATTTTGGCATATATATATATATATAATATATATATATATATATATATATATATATATATATATATATATATATAGTTGATGATACTACCACTAGAGAGTTATGGGGTCCTTTGACTGGCCAGACAGTACTACATTGGATCCTTCTCTCCGGTTACGGTCCACTTTCCCTTTACCCACACATACACCGAATAGTCTGGTCTATTCTTTACATTTTCTCCTCTGTCCTCATACACCTGACATCTCTGAAATTACCAAACAATTCTTCTTCAGCTAAGGGGTTAACTACTGCACTGTAATTGTTCATTGGCTACTTTCCTCTTGGTAAGGGTAGAAGAAACTCTTGAGCTATGGTAAGCAGCTCTTCTAGGAGAACGACACTCCAAAATCAAACCAATGTTCTCTAGTCTTGGGTAGTGCCATAGCCTCTGTACCATGGTCTTCCACTGTCTTGGGTTAGAGTTTTCTTGCTTGAGGGTACACTCAGGCACACCATTCTATCTAATTTCTCTTCCTTTTGTTTTGTTAGTTTTTTAATTGTTTATATAGGAAATATTTATTTTGATGGTATTGTTCCTAAGATATTTTATTTTTCCTTGTTTCCTTTCCTCAGTGGGCTATTTTCCCTGTTGGGCTTATAGCATCCTGCTTTTCCAACTAGGGTTGTAGCTTAGCAAGTAATAATATATATATATATATATATATATATATATATATATATATATATATATATATATACATATATATATATATATATATTATATATATATATATATTATATATACATATATATAGGTGTGTGTGTGTATGTATGTAAATATATATTACATTATATATATATACACACCCTTATGAATCGATATTTGTATGATGACTTATAAAATTAATTTAAAGGAAAATTAAAGGAAGAATTTCTCTTGTAAAGTTTTCTTCCTTTGCACAGGGCAGTTTTGTACGTTCACTTTAAATGCAGTGGCATATACATACATATATATACATATATATTATATATATATATATATATATATATATATATATATATATATGAGTGTGTATGTGTGTGTGTAGTATATATACATAATGCATGTGTCTATGCATTTATGCTAAATGCATAAAAAACACAGCAGAATAATCATCCTCCCTACCACAACACGTACAGTAGCCTCCCCGTTCTTCATCTTCCTCGTAGGATCACCCCTTCGCTCTAACTCAGGGTTCTTAACCGGGGTGCTCGCACCCCTAGGAGGTGCGAACCTGGTTCCTAAGGGGTGCGAGGATACCTGTGAAATATTGAAGAAAATATATGTTTTTACCTTCGCTTTATATTTTTCCTGAAAAAAAAAAAGTTGTTGCTTAGTCTTAAACAGTGTTCGAAGAGATATACCTAAATCTATTTTCCTAATGAAGGGATAAAGTTGCAACAAACTTGAGTCCAGGGTACACGTATGTGATTTGGGTGAACGAGGATAGGACGAATATAGGACACGTAAGCAACAAAGAGAGAGAGAGAGAGAGAGAGAGAGAGAGAGAGAGAGAGAGAGAGAGAGAGAGAGAGAGAGAAGAGAGAGAGAGAGAGAGAGAGGTGGTTTTCTTCACGTCTCCTTTGATGGTTACTTCTCATGTGGAGAGTTACAAGCTTGTAATAACTGGATCTTGAACCCTTTCGTGTAGAATTTGGAAGATGTTGATGATGATAGCAGCATCAAGGAATATCTCATCGACATGAGACACAATCGTAGAATCCAAATGGAGTTCACCAATAGTCAGCTAGACCACTTCTGGGCTTCTCAGCTGGAAGCATACCTGCACTAGCAACGAAAGCACTCAATGTGCTGGTACCTTTTGCAACTACCAACTTGTGTGAGCAAGGATTTTCTTGTCTACTTCACATCAAACGAAAAGCAGAAATCGGCTGAATTGTGAACATGACATGCGAGTAGCACTCAGTACTAAGACACCAAGATTTGATGCCATTATGGAGAAAAAACAGCAACAACAAAGTCACTATGTTTACAGTGCAGTACGGGCAAAACATAGTGCAATTTTGAACCAAATAAAAAAAAATAATCTTGTTGATACAGACTCATAAAATTTTCTCTTGAAAAAACTTTAAGCTGTATGAATGAATATTGAATAAAAAAAGGTTTTATTATTACATCAAATGTGTATTTTTAGCTTTCTCATATATTCAGAATCCAGGGGGTGCGAGAACCGACTGCTGATTTGAAAAGGGTGCGAACACTGAAAAAGTTTTAAGAACCACTGCTCTAACCGAAGTGTGGATGTTAAAAGTGAAATAGAAAGTCTTCATTTTAATTGTTCATTACTTCTATTGGTGTTTATTTTTTCATATTTCTTTTTCTCACTGGGCTATTTTTCCCTGTTGGAGCCCTTGGGCTTACAGCATCCTACTTTTCCAACTAAGGTTGTAGCTTAGCTAGTAATAATAATAATATTTTTGATAATAATGATAAAAGAAAGAAAAGCAGAAGCTATCGAATTGGCATTTTTGTTTAGCATGCGAGGTTAACGATTGAGGTGCATCAGTACGAAAAGGAAGAGAGAGAGAGAGAGAGAGAGAGAGGAGAGAGAGAGAGAGAGAGAGAGAGAGAGAGAGAGAGAGAGAGAGAGAGAAATCACTAATAAAAGACAACTGCTTTGATAAAAGTAGGTCGTCAAAAGACCATGACAAAGAAAGCCATCAGATTTGATCTTTACCATGACCGTCGTCGAATCATTTGGCAACAACGGAGAGAGAGAGAGAGAGAGAGAGAGAGAGAGAGAGAGAGAGAGAGAGAGAGAGAGGAGAGAGAGAGAGAGAGAGAGAGAGAACAGTCAAGTAAAAAGAGGAAACTTAAAAAATTATTTGTTGCTTTCATATTGGTTTATTTGTTACATCATAAACATTTATTATAATTGGTATACTTCTAATATTACTGCATTTCGTTTAAGCAAAAAAAAAATCATTACAGATAATATACTTTTAGATTACCTTATTTGTTTGAGAAATATTTTGATTTTAGAAAATTTACCTGTAATATTGCTGTATTTCACTATACCAGAAAATTATGTTATCTTTTGACTGATTTTCCTTTGCAAGGCAGCCATTTTATTTTATACTTTGATATACTTGGAATCAGAGGTGAACAACATCGCAATATTTGTTTTTTTCTCTTGCAAACATTAAAAAACACTATACCAGAATATCTTTCAGTCCACTATGCTAGGGAACAATCTCTCTCTCTCTCTCTCTCTCTCTCTCTCTCTCTCTCTCTCTCTCTCTCTCACTCACTTGACATTACATTGCACAACAAAAGATATCAGATTGGAAGTAATGGGGATTAGTAGACTTCAACTAACAATGCCTGTTCGAGTAAACGCCAGTAAACTCTCGCACATTGTACACATGATTTCAAATGCTGCTAATGATGTATTGTAAGGTCGTACTGCTTCGTCAATTGTATTCGTTGAACGGATGAATAATTCAAGTGTCAGATCACACAATAGGACTACGCCGAGAAGTAAGGATTTACAATACTGTATATTGCTTTCCATGTCTTTTCAGAAATAGATTTCTTTATTTGGGAATTTTGAATAGAATGGCTGTCATCATGAAAACACTCAAACAAGACTATTATAGCGAGTCTTATATTGCATCGATACGGTTTATTATAAGAAATAGATAAATCTTCTTTAAGGGGTAATTTTTTCAAAGGCTTGGTAATTATGTATGTTGTGGAGTAGCTTTTAACTTGAATATAAAAGGGGGGATGAATTTTTCCTCTTTCTTTATTGAAGGCAAAGGAGTTGAAATTACTATCCCAGGTACGCTAATGGTAATTTAATCAAAGAAGGAACTTAGGTTCCAAAGATTTCCTTTTTATTTTACATGAAACGTCTTTAAAAAATACTCTCAAATCTCTGAATAAAAGGCACGCGTGTTTCTTTTCCACGTGCAAATCATGTTTTTTTATTTTTAAACTAAAGTTTAAGGATAGATTAGAATTTGCCCTCCAACACTCGATAAAAAATAACTACGATGTTTTCATGATCCAAAGACGGACCTAAAGTTCTTTGAATCGTAAATTTTCCATATAACCCATAAAAAGACTAAGATGATAAATATCGAAAATCTAACAGCTTTTTATGACTTTGTGGGGTTAACTACCGCACATTATTTTCATTGGCCGCTTTACTTGGTGGACGGTAGAAGGGACTCTAGCGACGGTAAGCTGCTGTTCTAGGAGGAGGACACTCCAAAATCGAACAATTTATTTTTTTTTTCCTATTCTTGAGTAGTTCCATAGCATCTGTACCATGGTCTTCTACTGTCTTAGGTTAAAGTTCTCTTGCTTCGGGGTACACTCAGACAGACGATTCTATGTGTTTCCTTATTTCCTTTCTTAACTAGGCTATTTTTCCTGTTGCAGCCTTTGTGCTTAATTAAAGCATCCTGCTTTTCCAACCAGGTTTGTAGCTTAGCTAGTAATGATAATGATAATAACTGACTTGGGATCAGGATCATAAACAAGTCTTAAACATAGCATTAGTCGCTTGTCAGAAAGAAAGTTGATAAGATACAATATTTTCAGAGTAAGAGGGAAAATTTTTACAAAATATTATACTCACAATTATAAATAATTGCAGGTTTCTTATGTCTTTCATTTGATACCGTGGCTGTTATGGGAACTGTAGAAAAAAAAATCCCTGCTTTATTGTTGACTTCGTTATGATGTGCTGAGATCCGTAAGATGAGTATCAGAGATATTGAAAGTACTTGGATTATAATGAAAAATAATGAAATAGAATAGGAAAGTACCATTGCAGGATTAAAAAAGGTTTCATTTGCTAATGCTGTTTCATGTTCATAGGTAAAAATTCCTTTTAATCGGACGAGGTTCCAAGGAATTATTTAACCTACTTTCTCTCCTCTCAAATTGGTTTTTATGAAAAATTAAAAACCTTACAAGATCTGTCCCATGTATTACATTTTTTCTAATGGACGGAATTAAAGTGTGAAGCTCATTTATATCTTAGAATTGGATGATAATCTGAAAATGTTGGGAAAGAAACGTCTTTCAAATTCATTTTCATACTATAGCATATTTTGCATAAACCTTTGTAAAAGGAATATATATATATATATATATATATATATATATATATATATATATATATATATATATATATATATATATATATATATATATATATTCTCTTTTTAAGTAGGGATACCTCAACGTGGTCAAAAGGTTTGCGTATCACCATGATCAGCATGATCGTTATTGTGAGCGATGAGACGAAAATTTTTCACCATCACCAATCCCAACTCACCAGCAGGTGATGAAAATTGGCCAAACTCCAGACATGAATAAAGGCATGTTTGAGGCCCTTGTCCTGCAGTGCACTAGAAACGTTTGCATTCGTTGTTATATATATATATATATATATATATATATATATATATATATATATATATATATATATATATATATATATATAAATATATATGGGTGTGTGTGTGCGTGTATGTATGTATATATACTGTATATATGTGTGTAAGTGTGACTGTTTGTGTGTGTGGACTCTTGCCAAAGCTATTAACAGGAACCAATACAATATCTAGAAAGAAATGCACTAAAATGTGATGACATAAGCTTCGTGGTTGGAATAGACCATACACAAAGGTTTCAAAAATTTTAATATAATCTTAAAATGGTCGTGACTTCAAATACCAGTATTTCTGTAAAACATAAAAACTCGAACGTTAACATTTCCTTTTAACATACGCGCAAGTAAAGAAGTAGTTCTGTGAGAAGCCTGCCTGACACTTGCGCCCATTTTTGCCACGCACTGGCACGCATTGATGCGTGCCAGTGCGTGCCACACGCTCTGGGTTTTTTCCCGCACTGTTCACGACCAGTTCACGACACGTTCACGCATAGTTCACGACAAGTTCATGCCACGTTCATGCCATGGCATGAATTGGCACGCCTAGTTCACGACAAATTCACGACACGTTCACTCATCTTTCCGCATCATTCCGCATCGTTCACGCATCGTTCACGCCAGTTCACGAATTGGCCACTCCATATAAAAACGGGGCTTCTCCAACCCGAGGACATTCTTGGATTGGCTTCAGAAGAGACAACAATGCTTTCTGTCAGAGACACCATTGCATTGAGGAAAAGATACCTACACCTGGCAGCTGCTGTAGTATTTGTTGGAGTGCATCAGAAAAGGCTGGCAAAGGAAAAAGAGAAACAAAAAAAACAAGAAAGCATTTGATTTACATATAAATAGCAGACATAAAATATGTACAAGTATTAAGAAAGCATTTTATTTTAACATTAAAAGCAGCAAACATGAAAAGTTTTTAGGCTGTTGATTTTAAGGTAATAGAGAAAAAAAGTGTTGAAATAAGAAATCATTTTATTTTTTACATTAAAACAGCGAACAGAAAAAATTTTTTTTGCTCTTCATTTTAAGGTAATAAAGAAGAATAAGTATGTTGATGAAATAAAACATCATTTTATTTTTACATTCAATCAGCAAACTTAAAAATTTCTTGGGTTTATTTTTCAGTTCATTTTTATTTAAAACAAAAGTTTTGGCTCTTGATTGGTAATAGAGGAAAATAACTTTGTGCATGAAATAAGACATCATTTTATTTTTACATTCAAACAGCAAATATAAACAATTATTAGGTTTATATTTTTCTTTCCTTTTCATTAATTTTTTCGTTTCCTTTTTGTCTCTTCATTATAAAGTTATAGAAATAGTTTGAAATAAGATATAATTTTTTTTTCACATTAAAACAGCAAATATAAAAATTTATTAGGTTTATTTTTCTTTCCTTTTCATTAATTTTTTCGTTTCCTTTTTGTTTCTCTTCATTATAAAGTTATAGAAATAGTTTGAAATAAGATGTAATTTTTTTTTTCACATTAAAACAGCAAATATAAAAATTTATTAGGTTTATTTTTCTTTCCTTTTCATTAATTTTTTCGTTTCCTTTTTGTTTCTCTTCATTATAAAGTTATAGAAATAGTTTGAAATAAGATATAATTTTTTTTCACATTAAAACAGCAAATATAAAAATTTATTAGGTTTATTTTTCTTTCCTTTTCATTAACTTTTTCGTTTCCTTTTTGTTTCTCTTCATTATAAAGTTCACGCCACTTCCCGCATCGTTCACTCCAGTTCACGCCAGTTCCCGCATCGTTCACTCCAGTTCACGCCAGTTTTTGCATTATTCACGACTTTTTTTGGGGCGTGCCAATGCGTGCCACAAACTTTAAACATTTCAAAGTTCTGGGCACGCATGGCACGCATGCCACGCATCGTTCCCGCACTGTTCACGACAATTTCACGACTCGTTCACGCGAGTTCGCGCATCAATGCGTGCCAGTGCGTGCCACGAATGCGTGCAAGTGTCAGGTACCCTTAACGCTGAATCTCTAATATAAGATAAATTTCTGATCTGGCTGCCGTGGATCACTATGTAATTGTTTATAACGGGAAAAAAACCGTTACAAGGCAGCAGTTTAAAATGGTTTGAGTCGGGGAGAGAAATGTGTGATAAATATTTTTTTTTGGTGAATTAACGTGACAATTGTTAATATGATTTTTGTTGTTGTTATACCATCAATATGTATCATTGATGTTACTTTAGAAATAGTAAATTTCCCTGTTGAGTGAGTAATACCGCAATCTTAGATGAATCTGCAATGAATTGTATGTATGAAAGTTTGTGCAGAATTCTGCTCACCTGTATGATAATTCTTCCTTTAGTTATGAAGTCATTTTTGCCATTACGCTTTTCATCATTATACTTGCCATCACCAGCCGCTGCTAGTCCACTGCATGTCAAAAGCCTCAGACATGTCGTTCCACTCCCATCTGTTTATGATCTTCTATACCAATCTATACCTGCCATATTTTTAGCTTGTAAATTTATCGTCTTCCCTTCCTTCCCTCGCTTCGATTGCAATCACTAGGCCCCATTCTGTTATTCTTAATGTCTATCTATTGTCTGTCATTGTCATTATATGTCCCTCCCATGTCCATACCTGTTCCATCATTATACTTGTCATCATATGTATAAGCTGCAAA
Organism: Palaemon carinicauda; assembly: GCF_036898095.1. Taxonomy (NCBI): domain Eukaryota; kingdom Metazoa; phylum Arthropoda; class Malacostraca; order Decapoda; family Palaemonidae; genus Palaemon; species Palaemon carinicauda. The sequence goes on from NC_090746.1 coordinate 56,970,941, forward strand.
CGAGTGTAAGTGTGTAATCAAAACAATAGTACATCACATACATACCCCCATGTACAGTATGTATACGCATTTGCTTTTAATGACATATTCTACCTTTTGAGGAGTAATGTCGTCATGGTTACATTGTGAACATTAGTTAGGTGTAATTTTTTAGGCTTCTGCTTCCATTCTTCCTTCTTCCGGTCCAAACTCTGAATTTTTAGTCCATCTGAATGGTCTACCAGGACCCTAACACATTCAAAGTATATCTCATTTCTTTCTACTGTGAAAATTGCCTTACTCTGGCCAACTTGTCGTCCGCTTTGCTTTTTACATGATGAAACCACCTTTGAATTAAAAGTAGCCTGTTTATTACAACTTTGTATGTATCCATTCCTACAATTTCTCCATTTTTTGCATGTATCTTAACAAGGCATTTTATAATTATAACTTCCGTCATTTTTTTTTCTCTTTCATGCACGTTCATCAATTTTCCCCATGCAGTAAGCTATTAGCTCAAACATTCAATCGAAAATTCTTACTCGTATCATAATCATCATTATTATTATTATTATTATTATTATTATTATTATTATTATTATTGTTATTATTATTATTATTATTATTATTATTATTATTATTATTGTTAGACCTATATAACATCAAATTTCTCTCTCAACTACCTTTCACTCATTTTTCCCTAATGAGCACTATCAACTCCTAATTATACTCTAATTACTCTTTAACTAGACAAGCTATAGGGAGAGAGAGAGAGAGAGAGAGAGAGAGAGAAAGATGTGTGTGTGTGTGTGTGTGTGTGTGTGTGTGTGTGTGTGTGTGATTAACCCCCAAACTCCTTTTCATCTTCCAAAAAATTCTTCTAATCCTTTACCCAGTTTTTTCCCCAACTGCTTCATAACTGCATTTTGATTTCCCTCTTTTAAAGAGGAAAGTTTCTGAAAATCTTCTATAAACCGAATTGAGTTTTTCTCCCATGATTAAGTGCTGCTTGAGGATGATGGGAAAAATTTAGTCGATTAGAAATTAGCGAAGGTGGTCTAGATCTACACGCATGAGCAGACCAGATTTCTCATTCCTGCACCTTTAGGCGTGTACATTTCTAAATGCCGTAGATTTTGAAAATGTAAATGATAGATTGATTCATTACCGTAGGTATAGTGTTATGGAACATGTGCTTATTATATTAATGATTATTTACTGGGTTTATTTACAGTTACTAGTGTATGCGACCCGTCAAAAATTACAGCTAAATATTTAGATAGATATGCACACACACAGATTCAACCCTTCTCACCCCCTCCCCCTTTAATATCTACAATATGACAGTTGTTTGTAAGTGTTCCTTTCGGGGTACCCCCTCTCACCAGGCTACTCAGTATCCCCTACCCGAAGGACGGGGAGAGACCGAGTAGTTATACATTTGGAAATCAGTTCAGCGTGACCGGAAAGATACATATATATATATATATATATATATATATATATATATATATATATATATATATATATATATATATATAATTAATGGCATTTTCGCTTCTAGAAAGCTTGAGGTTTAGCAGAAAGGCGAAAGAAAGCAGATACTTCAGCATTTGGACAGTTTATTGGCTAAGCTTTCGGGAACAACATTTCCCATCATCGGAGCTAAAAAAGGAATGTAAAACACATATCAATAGACATTACGTTAGTCAATGAAATTCTGTTAAAAAGGCAAGAATTATAACAAATAAATCGAAATACTTAAAAAATGAAGTTGAGGAAATATACTAAAAAATAATAAATTAAACCACATAAATCAAATTAAAAATTGAAACATTAAAACATTAAATGAATGCTATAGGAAAAGAGGAATATCAAAATCAGAACAAATACACAGAAAACTTTAAAGAAGAATTCACAAAACATCATAAATATGGAAATCAAAACAATAATACACAGAAATAACCTGGAATAAAAGAAAAAGAAAAAAAAAACAGACAAATTAAAATAAACTCTGGTTAAGAAAGAAACATACCTAGTATGGAAAAATATCCAAGACTGAGACATGGAAGGACGGGGAGGTTTAGACATTAGAGCGTGTAAGTGATGGTTTGAAGATTAAGTGGTTAAGTTGTTAGGCAATATGTAAAGGAACAGAGGTTGTTGAGTGATTGAGAGTAGGGGATAGCTGTTTAATGAAAAGTGATTCTAGGGTAGGTAGAGAATAGCTATTGGGTGATTGGGCTAGTATTTTGAAATTAGAATAGTTAATTAATTGCTTGCATTGTTGAGCGTGATTACGTATGGAAGAAAATTTTTTTTTATTTAAAATCACTTACACGCTCTAACGTCTAAACCTCCCCGTCCTTCCATGTCTCAGTCTTGGATATTTTTCCAAACTAGGTATGTTTCTTTCTTAACCAGAGTTTATTTTAATTTGTCTGTTTTTTTTTCTTTTTCTTTTATTCCAGGTTATTTCTGTGTATTATTGTTTTGATTTCCATATTTATGATGTTTTGTGAATTCTTCTTTAAAGTTTTCTGTGTATTTGTTCTGATTTTGATATTCCTCTTTTCCTATAGCATTCATTTAATGTTTTAATGTTTCAATTTTTAATTTGATTTATGTGGTTTAATTTATTATTTTTTAGTATATTTCCTCAACTTCATTTTTTAAGTATTTCGATTTATTTGTTATAATTCTTGCCTTTTTAACAGAATTTCATTGACTAACGTAATGTCTATTGATATGTGTTTTACATTCCTTTTTTAGCTCCGATGATGGGAAATGTTGTTCCCGAAAGCTTAGCCAATAAACTGTCCAAATGCTGAAGTATCTGCTTTCTTTCGCCTTTCTGCTATATATATATATATATATATATATATATATATATATATATATATATATATATATATATATATATAATATATATATGTATTATATATATATATATATATATGTGTGTGTGTGTGTGTGTGTGTGTGTGTGGGAGATTAGATGCAAAGTCTAAAATTTAAAGGTCGCGGTCAGTGACGTCAGTGTAACCATGTCAAAGGTTTTATTTGGTTGTATTCATACTAATCCAGCAAACAATATTCACGGACTACGTCCAAGAGTTCAAGGTCCACTTACTATATTTATTTCCAAGGATATTATTTTGATATCGTTATTCGTTACTTTTCCTACAAAAATGGCCAACAACTGTTCAGTCTTTGTGTGTTCTAATACAAAAACCGAAAACAAAATGTTCAGACATCAAATATTTCAATTTTCCAAAAGATGGCAATTTTCGCGTGCGCTGTAAACAAGCATGTCGTCGAACTCATAAAATGAATCGTAAAAATTATGTGATTTGTTCTGTTCCTTTTGCAAACAGTGATTTCATGGATGATATGAAGTCTCATTTGCTGCAAATTTAAAGTCCCTAAAGTAAGAGACTTTTGACAAAAGACGCTATGTCGTCTTTTTTCCTGTATGGAGGTAACTTTTTTGTTACAAATTATTCTCCACTGCCTTGCAATGAAAACAATTATAATTACCAAATGATGAAAAAAAAAAATCATTTTCATTATTACGAGGGATAATTGTTGACTGATTAGTTAGCACATTACGTTAAAGAAAATAAACTGGGTAAAGAATGTAGATTATATTTGATGTCACTTTTTTTTCAGAAGCAAACCGAGATGACAAAAGAAAAATAAGCCGTAACCAGAGAGAGTAGTATGATTTAGTACAATATGGCCAGTCAGGTGACTATAACTCTGCTTAAATTTAAAATTTACAAGTGAAATTTTGTGAACTGGAAATAAATGAAAAGGCAATGTTCCTCTCGTCACCTATCTTAGATTTAACAATAGAAATTTACATAATTTTTGTTGGTATAAAACTTTAACAAATAAAACTCATCAGATATTATTGGGAGTGAAATCAGACAACTGTTCATTATATACAACGATACTCAATTTTAAAGCACATTATTTGTTATTTATTTGTGATGAATGAAACATTCACTGTAATCACGGATGACTAAAGCAACAATCGGTTAAGATCTTCCTTAGATTCTGTGCAAAGTATTCGTAACATTAAAGGTCTTCCACTGTCTTGGGTTAGAGTTCTCTTGCTTGAGGGTACACTCGGGCACACTATTCTATCTTATTTCTCTTCCTCTTGCTTTGTTAAAGTTTTTATAGTTTATATAGGAAATGTTAATTTTAATGTTGTCAATGTTCTTAGAATGTTTTATTTTTATTTTTTTCCCTTTCCTCACTGGGCTATTTTCCCTGTTGGGGCCCCTGGACTTATAGCATCCTGCTTTTCCAACCAGGGTTGTAGCTTAGCAAATAATAATAATAATAATAATAATAATAATAATAAAATGTAACATCTCACGCACGCAACTTCGTTATAACTTCCTTGTAAAAACTCTTAGTTACCTAACTTGTTGCAGGTTAATCTTACTTGGAGTGCACGAAAGCGATGATGATTGCAAATGGTAAAAAGAAATGTGCTCCAGATATCCAGTGGTGTCGAGAATTCGTGGAGTTAATGAGGAAAGACACCGAGATTCGATCTGGAGTGTAATCCAAAACTCGCCATTCATTTCTGTCCTCGGTGTATCTCCATTGGTGATAATTCTATCCTCTCCCAGTTCTTTCCAATTGGGGAATTGTGGCACACTTTCGTATGGTGGTGGTCTAAAATTACTTGGATTGAAAAGCAGAAGAAATTATAATGTGAGAATTAAAGAAACAGATGATACTTTAGTTGTTAAAATGCCGTTCTTTTTTTTCCGTTGTTTGTAAAGGCTTTTATTTGTTGCTTATTTTTCGCGGGTAGAATCAACCACGTGTATTAATTTAACCAAAGACAGAGAAATGTAATTCTAACATTTTCATAAGTATTCGTTTAAATCTAATGCGAAAATGATGTCTAATATTCAACAACAACAGCAACAAATGCAGCTGTTTCTTGTCCACTGCAGGACAAAGGCTTCAGGCATATCTATATTCATGTCTAGTGTTTGATTAGTTTTCATCAGCACGCTGGCCGTTGTACATTGGTGATGGTGGGAGACTTTTGTCCAATCGCTTACAGCAAACCAACCTATTATGGGTTTCCCTGACTAGTACAGTTTTACTGATCATGGCGATACACCAACCCTTTCACCACGTTAAAGTATCCCCAATCGGAAGTGGGTCTAATATCCATCACCATCAAATATGAAACTTCAAAATTTGATAGAAAATATATTAGTGTCAGTAATATTTGTCATTAGAATTATGCTTTATTGTATGTATGCACACACGGGCGCACTAATGTATAACGACTGCAGTACCCCATCTCCTATAACGTTGGTCGTTCGATGATCGAAGTTAGGCAACGTTGGGTCTGGTCAATACTTGTATGGGTGACTGAAGGGATAAGACGAACAGTGCCGGCGCAATGCCCTTTTAAATTCTAAGGGCTAATGTATGGGGTCTGCAGCCTCAGACTTGAAGTAGTCACTAGAAATAAGGAAGGGAAAAAGACATATGGTGAAGACTCGGCAGCTGATTCAGATAAACATTCATAGCTAGGTTGTTAGTGGGCCATATTTCATGATGGAATACGGTCAGGGAAATCCACAGCGTGTGTAAAGAACCACACGGCTACTGAACCACCACCTCTCTCTCCACGGTTCAATGGATTGTTTCAAAGATGAGCTGAATTTGGACTTGAATCCACTTCATAGAATCTTCTGGAAGAAAATATGAACTACTACGGCCCGTACACACACACACACACACACACACACACACACACACACACACACACACATATATATATATATATATATATATATATATATATATATATATATATGTGTGTGTGTGTGTGTGTGTGTGTGTATGTATTTGTGTATATATATGTATCTTTACGTATGCTTAGATACGGCAAAATTAAATGATTTTCCAGTAGCTGTATAATAACACCTAAGAAGTTTTAATGACAATGGGAGTTTATTTCTAATTGAAAGTAATGCGTAACATATCAGCCTTTGAAGAAAAACACTGATGGCTCATGATATGAAATACAAAAATCTAGATGTATTTTTAACTATGAATTTACTTAGGGCAAGGAAGTATCCTTTTCCTAGAAATGAAGCTAATTGACATGATGTTAACTTGAGTCTGTGAGAGAGAGAGAGAGAGAGAGAGAGAGAGAGAGAGAGAGAGAGAGAGAGAGAGAGAGAGAGGCAATAATGATAATTTACATAATAATGCTTGTCTAGTGAAACTCATTTTTAATGATGAAAACAACAGTATATTCATTATTAATTGCTTCTAAATTCCTATTTGAAGATTAAAGAATAAAAATTAAGATGATATCTCCTGATAATAAAGTGGGATATTGGTCTGGTCTGAATTATAACTATTACCTTTATGTCATGTCGCACTTCATTCTTGAATTGTTTCAATCTCCCCTCTAGTCTTTGTAACAATCATCTTTATGTAAAGTTCTCAACTACCAAATGTAAATTTTATTGAAACAGTTTAGGATATACCAAAACTCAGCAGAGAATTGGCATTAGATAAACATAAAACTTCTTCAGTCAGAGAACTTGATTACGGAAACCGAATATGCCCCAAAATATAATTGGAAGGAATACTAATAAATAGAGAAGGTAGAAGTTTTTATTAGCATTCTCTTAAAAAAAAAAAAAAAAAAAAAAGTTAACACTGAAAATATTTACCAACCATGAGTCATTATGTTTGAAGCTAAACATTTTTAGGCACTAAATTGCAGCATCATGCCAATTACAGAAAATTGTCAAATTGTAAATAGGCTCAAATGGAATCTTAAAATAGAGTCCTTTCACAAAGCAATCAGCCTTGAAGAAGACAATTAAGATGGATCAGAATATACAATGTAACTGGAAACGTGAGTGAAGAGACTAGAGCAAATAGAGAACATCCTTTGTAGTCCCGTTATCCTTTATCCGGATTGTATCTAGAATTTCAATTAAAGGAAGCTCACAAATCCTGAAATAATGTGACCATGAATATGATAACAGAAATTTACGGGTTTTGTTAAGTAGCATGTATTGTTTTATAATTTCATTCATTTCTTTTGAAATTATACTGAGAAAATCAAAAGTCTTCAATAAAATTGTCATGATTAAAAATCTTACACAGTTTAAGATATATATATATATATATATATATATATATATATATATATATATATATATATATATATATATATATATATATATGTAAATATATATATATATGTGTGTAAGTATATATATATATATATATATATATATATATATATATATATATATATATATATATAAGTTGTAATGAAAATATATAGTATGCTTATTCTAAAAATACTAGAGAGAAAGATTGATGGAGGAATTAAAGATGAACAAGCAGGATTTAGAAAAGATAAAAGTTGTACTGACCAAATTTTAATTTTAAGACATGTTGTACAGGAATGTGTAAAATATAGAAATCCACATTTGATAGCATTTGTGGACTGAAGAAGCGTTTGATAGTGTGCACAGGCCGATTTTGTGGAGAGTCCTGTGTTATTATAGAATTCCTCTCAAATATGTACATTTGATTAAGCCTGATCATGAGCATAGCAAGTGCAAAGTTAATGTAAGTAAAGTCCTATCAAATGAATTTCGAGTGAACAGCTGAGTACTCCAAGGGAATGTGTTGTCACCTATGTTGTTTATCCTCCTCGTGGATTTTTTAATCCATAGAGGCTTTGGAGATAGTGGGGAAGGATTGGACTGAATTGGTATTAGGAAATTAGCTACCTAGAATATACTAATGACACTGTCCTTATTAGCAGAACATCACAGGGTTTGCAATGCTTGTTTACCAGAATGCATGAAATACCACATGAAGTTGGGCTCAAGATAACTAGAAGAAAGACAGAGATGATGATAACAGAATATGCAATGGAAAATGAAATATCACTGGAAGGAGAAATGATTCATGAGGTAAAATCATTTAAGTATTTGGGGACTATGATCTCTAGTATAGGGTCTTTAGAATTGGAATTTAATGCAAGCTAGAAAAAAGTAAATCAGACAATGGCTAGGTTAAGTAAAATTTGGAAATCAAATCGCCAGAAATTACATATAAAAATCAGGCTATATATAAGTTTAGTGAGATCGGTGTTACTGCATGGAGAGGAGTCATGGTATGACAATGAAACTATCTCCAACAGAGTTAGTGGATTTGAGAACAAATCCCTCAGAAGAATATTGGGAGTTAGATAGCAGGACATTATTAGAAATGAAACAATAAGAGAGATTGCTCGAGTGCCATATGTGTATGAGATTATGGTGAGGGGTAGAAATTAGTTCCCAAGCGTTCACCTGGGCTCCACAAAGCACTAGAAGAGTTGGAAGACCCAGGCCTACATGTCTGAGGACTATGAAGCCTGAAGTAGATGGTGAATAGAGAAATATGGAATTAAAAGCTTAAGATAGAGACGACTGGCAAAATCTAACCGATGCGTCAACAGTCGTGGGAAGAGATGATGACGATTATATATATATATATATATATATATATATATATATATACACATAAAATTTATATATACATATATATATATATATATATATATATATAAAATTTATATATACATATATATATATATATATTATTACGACTAGTGAATTACGTAGAATTCCCGAGCTCCCAAACTCACCTGCTTTATATTATATAATTTGATACACAAGAGAAATGCCTCCGAGCTCTGAGAATAATACACAACTCTCTGACAATAATATATATGAACACTGAATATCTAAAAGGTCTCTTTACTTTACACTCAAAAACAAAACTGGCTGATTACTTTACTTTTAACGGGAACTATTCTTAAATCAACCTCTTACTTCGGTTCTTAGTCAGGGGATACGAGCAAAGCACTGAGAAAAGTATTGCTGATCGAAATAATGTGCAGTTTACAAAAATAAATATATTGTATAAAAAGATAACAATTCAAAATTAACACAAAAATTAAATCACTCACAATATTAAATCTGAACTAAACCTTAGACTAAGACAAAAAGAAAGACACTTAAAAAAAGATTATACAATCACATGTTTTACTAGAAATTAATTTATAAAAATATTTAATTTTGACAGTTAATGAATAAATGATACTAACACTTACAGAAAATAAATCAGAATTACACTTACATATACTTAGCTGTTGCTCTTATGTCCTTACACTCACACAAGGTTACTGAACGGTTAAGAATAATAATTACACTTCACTGTTAAACCTAATTACTCAGGGCCAGTCACAAGACCCAATTAATAAATTTTGCATACATTATAACACCTCACTTGATTTAATGCACAATAATATCACCAGTGTTTGAACAACACTATACAGGTATACGTTGGAGAGAAATCACTATTCACGTTTGAGAGGAAAGCACTATTCACGTTTGAGAGGAATTATGTAGTGGCTGGAGAGACGACTGTGGACTTTGGCTCTTTCAAAGGGATAGGATGGATCTCTCTGTCTCCTATGCATTGTTAGGTCCTTATATATTGACTTAATTCACTCTAGAAATTTCTTCTAAAGCATTCTCGTGGCGTAGGGTCATGACTATAGCGGCATAAGGTTGCCAACATAGCAATTTAAAGAGGGGGTATTAATGTTGCTTGAGAGGCAACTCTCTCGGCATACTCCGTCCACCTCCTCTCGTAACATTAGAGAGAAAAAAAATTATTTTTAGTCTAGAATTTTCATGCCTCTTCCAACCACGTGAAAATATGATGCAATCCCTAACGTGTGTGTCATGCAGCATACCTTTTAACAAAATTACATAAGACTTCATAACAAAATTACATGAAATAAAATTTTAATTCTTTAAAGTGACGTAAATTTACATATAAGAAACTGAATGAAAATACAACTAAATGAATTACGAAAGTATTATGTAATTTACATACATCACTTAATTCTACGTGAGTGGAACTCACCTTATGAGCTGGCTATACATCACTTAATTACGCAGATAAAATATGTGAATAAAATATTCTACTCTCATGAAGACCACCTTCGTAAGAATATATGTATACACACACACACACGTTTCAGTCAATTAAATGATTAAAGACAAAGACTATTATCAACCGAAAACGATATACAGGTGGGTATACATCTTTTAGTTACACAAATAAAACACGTGAATGAATTATTCTAAAAGATCTATACCCAGCTGTATATCCTTTTCCGTTGATAATAGTCTTTGTTTTTAATCAGTTAATTGACTGAAACGTTTCTTTTGTATTTTTAATCAATACAAATGTCAAGTGGTACAAATAATTAAGGAAAATTGAAACTAACTGATTTTGAAATAAACAAAGTAAAGAAAGTGGAAAGGGGGCTCCAATAAAACTGCAAAATTGATCTCCATCTAAAACAGCCTTCATTAGAACATTTTTCAAACCTCCAATCAATGATCTAATTAACGAATTATCAACTCTCGAAGAAAGACCAGACTCCACAATCTCTCCTTTCCTTTTATTTTCGGTGGGATTTCTTCAATATCGGGTATTCCTAGTCGATAGAATTACTTTGTAATAATTTTTCGTTATTGATTTTCACCTCCGTGACAGCTAAATATTTAGATAGATATGCACATACTAGCATACGCAACTCCTCTCCTAGGAAATGACTACTTCCCAGGGATGGTGAGAGACCGAGTAGTTATAGGTTTGGCTATGCCACTGAGCGTTACCGAATATATATATATATATATATATATATATATATATATATATATGTATATATATATATATATATATATATACTGCATATATATATATATATATATATGTGTGTGTGTGTGCGTGTGTGTGTGTAGATATATATACATATATATATATATATATATATATATATATATATATGTATATATATGTATATATATCCAGGCACATGCTCTTTATTCTTTAGGGGAGATTATATTGCATCGTCTTACTGTTGAATGAAGAAGTAATCCATTTGGTGAAAGCTTCAATAGAAAAGCCTATTTGTTTATAATTCCAAAGGCTTCATCAACATTACGTCGAACCCCCTACACACACTACGCTTTTCACCACGGTCTTTTACAGTTGGACAATGGAATTCCTGGTACACCTTATGAGGAAGTGCACCCTGTAACACTCTAACTGCGCAGCGAGTTCCTGTGTCTAGCTCTATTCATCACTTCTGCCATCTCTTTTTATCATTTATTTCATTACTCGCCGCGCTGTAGGTGTGTGATAGGGTGCATTTT
>NC_090746.1:56987227-57009727 GCF_036898095.1 Palaemon carinicauda
TTTCAAATAAACCATATATATTAATACATTAAAGTCTCGATTCTCTTAACGACCTTGGGATTAGAGCCCCAGGAGAAATCACCCAAAGACTATATTATCTGACTGGCCGGGTTTCGAACCCTGGTCCAAGATACTTGTATGACATGGACCATCCACTTAGCCACGAAGAAAGATAAAAGTCAATGACAATTCTTCCGTATGTATACCTGTCTAATTCAGGTTTTTTGTACTTAGAATTCGACAGGTATATGTACGGAAGAATTGTCATATGTGTGTGTGTGTTTATTTATAACTCTTAATGATTAATCCCTCTGATTAATTTCCATCTCATATTGCTATGAATAACCCAACCTCGCTGATTTCCAACAAACCAAAGATCTTAAATATTGATATGACTTATTAATTGCTTGACGTTAATTACTGATGTTTATCATTAACTGGAAGTTTGATTGAGGGCATGCTGTTCCAATGTGGTCTAATTTTAGACAATTTTTTTAGAATCTCAGGAAATTGCTCTCTCTCTCTCTCTCTCTCTCTCTCTCTCTCTCTCTCTCTCTCTCTCTCTCTCTCTCTCTCTCAACAGAATGAAATGCAAGAGATAGTATCTTGTCTCTTGTCTCCCTTATGAGTTTTGGATTAATTTTAAAAAGTTTTGAGTGCAATAATTTTTTCGAATCCAATTTAGGTATAAATTTTTTATGAAAAGGTGGTTTTATATGTTTCTTTTACACCCTAGAATGTATTAGAAAACTTTAAAAAAAAAGGTTTTTGTTCATGAGAATTCTTTCATTAAGATGGATCATTCGTTAACGTATTTTATTTGTAATTTTTGTTTATCAAATAAATATATTCAAGGATTTCAGAGAACCCTTTTCATGACTCATCGTGATTTTGGGAATTTCTACATTTACTAAAGGAAATAAAACAAAATGTTTTCTTACCAAAAAATAATCATTCCGTTGAATAATTATGTAACTGACAAGAAATCTGTTTTTGCATTTAATCAAATGCAATGAAACCTATGTTTTGGTCATTTGATATAAAGCCGGATTTCCTGCTTCGGTTATTAGCCAAAAGTAAGGCAATCGCAAGGATTCCACTGACAGAAAAGGCAATATTAAAAATCTATGATATTATTTTCGGTATGCTGAGCAATCGGATACAATGCACGTGTATTTCATACACGCTCATACACTATAATGCTCTCTCTCTCTCTCTCTCTCTCTCTCTCTCTCTCTCTCTCTCTCTCTCTCTCTCTCTCTCTCTCTGTTTAAGCTTGTTGCATGTTTCACATTGTTAAATTTTTATGTTATTGTTATCCTCTACCGTTTATATACAAGCTTCTTATGTCGTTTGATTAAAATCACTTATGTCCAGCTCGTCTTTCCGTTAGGACCCTTATCAATCTGCCACAGATGCATCCAAAGTACGGTGGATTCGATATTGTTTCTTTATCCCGTCTACTTTATTGCCAATGGATTCTAGGGTAACTTTGCGTTCTTTTCCTTCTTCGTTATTATCATTAGAAGGAAGAAGGGATATATGCATGAGGCAAAATGCTTGCTGATTAGGCTATTTATAGCAATATGAAATGGTAAACTATCAAAGGGATTAAACATTGATAAGAGGTTCTAATAAACACACAGGCTCAAACACTTAGATTTCAAAGGTTTAAAGGTCACGCATGAATAGCAGAGGCAAGGGACAGTGACAGTGCCTAGCAGGACAAGCCTTAGAGACTGACCATTATACTGTGCATATGATCAGCGCCCAAGGCCTCTCTTCACCCAAGCAAGGTCCACGGAGTGCCAGACAATGGCTGCTGATGACTCAGTAGGGGCATCCATAGCCCCTTCCCCCCATCCTTAGCTCATAAGGATGGTGAGGTTGCTGACACTATCAATCTTGAGAAAATCTCGAATCCTCGTCCAACAAATCGCTTGGTAGGGACATTTCCTATACACTGGTTGTGGAAAGACGATACCTTTGCAAGCTTCTTTTAATCTTAGGAGCTCTCGTTGAAGTTGACATAGGCTACAGCCAAAGGTTCTTTAGGTGATGAAGTTTTAAAAAGTAATATTTATAATCGATGTAGTTTTAAAATTTCTTGATGAAAGTATCATAATTATAATGCTTTGATTTATTTCCCATGTAAACTTATTTTTTTTTTATTTTTAGTTTTTTATTGACTCCTTTTTGGAAGCTTTATTTATTATATAACTTGTTATACAAGTTGTAATGTGTTAATAATTATTTTACATAAGAATAGATTCTGCTTTCACCTTTGCATCACAGTATCACCTTTACTGTTCGTTGCTATGGAATTTTTGTTCTCCGTAACAGTTCTAAAAAAAGCTGAGGATATGAAGCAAAAAACTGAATTTTCGTCATTGCCCAGTAATGTAACATTAAAAGAAGTTCGTGCCATGTGCAATGGCCTGCTTAAAGCGGTAGGATTGTTATAAAAGCGCAAATCTACTTTCAGTGTATTTTCCTGCGTATTATTAAGCGAAGTGAATAGAACGTTTTACCTTTTGCCTCTGACATTTCAAGTTTTTATGCATATTATTTTTTCATTTGGTAATATACATCTAGTGTATAAAGAGCCAACGTGTCATTAAAGAATCACTATGATCTAGTTGTCACCCCTGACATTCAATGTTATGTAAAACTGTATTTTTCCCCGTTTCGTGATTTCAGTTACAGATTCCTCTCATTTCACTCTTTATCGTACATTTTTTTTTTTCGATTTTCATTTAAGAACAGTTTTTGTAACTATATTCACGGACTCATGTGCTATTGTTTCTATATTGGTATGTTACTAGTGTACGTGACCCGTCAAAAATGACGGCTAAATATGCACTTACATAGATTCAACCCCACACCTCCTTCCCCTTCCCTATCTACCACACGGCAGTTTGAGCAATTTGTGGGAGATTGTGCTTTGCTATCCGAGTGGTTGTGCCGCTCAGCCTGACAAGAAAGAATATATGTATATATATATATATATATATATATATATATATATATATATATATATACATATATATATATATATATATATATGTACATATATATATATATATATATATATATATATATATATATACATATATATATACTGTATATATACATATTTGTGTATATATATATATATATACATATATATATATATACTGTATATATACATATATGTATATATATATATATATATATATATATATATATGTGTGTGTGTGTATATATATGAATATATACATATATATATATATATATATATACTGTATATATATACACATACACAGAGCCAGACACTTTCTCTTTATTATAGTGGGGAGATTGCTGATGCTGCTGGCGCCATATTTAAATCAATAACCAAATTACTGTATTTCGTGTCTCATTTCATCCTAACATCGAATGATGTAGCTTTTTCCTAATTTGTAACTTCAAAATACATATCTATCGTGAAATTGTAATCCCGAATATCTTAATATGCAAATTCTGTAATGCAGACTCCACGATCAGTTATTCTTCAATATCTTATTCCCAATTACATGTAATGTAATTTTTGTAAGACATTCTCCTCATTTTCGTGAAAAGCAGAGACGACTCAAATTAATCATCAAAATAGCTATTGGCTGGGCTCGACTTTTTCTGGTGTATTTGGTGCAGCTTTTTCACTTTTTCTACTAATCTTTAAAAAAAAAAAAAATAGATCACCATTCCCACTCTGCCTGCAACTAGCGCTTTTCTCGCTTGACTTAAATGAATTACATTTTCATAATCGCTAGTTTCATTTTATTTCATATCGATTTGATTCTCTTCTTAATCTGTTCAGTGGACACTGGCACCTAACATCATATATTTTTAGGGGTTGTTCATTTGAAACGTTAACAACAACAGCTACTACTATTATTACTACCCTCGCCAAAGAGGTTGTATAATCGAATAGTTCATTTATTTATTTGTCTGTTTCTGTCTGTTGACAGGATTACGTCAGAACTAATATACGGATTTTGACGAAATTTTCACCACATACAGATCCTAGGTCATGGACGACCACATTAAATTTTGGAGATGATCCGGATCAAGATCACGATTGTGGATCAGCATTTCACTTTTTCGCCATCTATAGTCAGAATATTAAAAATAAGTGTTTCGTCCGTAGACTTCAGAAAATGTTGGCAACATTCATTGGCGGAGGTCTGAAATCTCTGATTGCTCTTGTTATTATTGTTATGATTATTCTTATTATTATGATGAGGATTAAGATGATGATAATAAAATGCTAATACATATAATGGTGTTGCTACGTTTCTTCTTTGCCATTTGCCTTCAGACCGTAAAAGCTTAAGTGGTGTGTGATATTTGCAACCAGTAAAGCTCATGTAGTCATTCATAGCTATCTTATACATTCCACTGTTCCGTTATGCTCTTCCATCAAATGATTTGCATCTAACTAAAAGCTACGCAAGTTTAACTAACGTCAGTCATACATATTTCTCTCTCTCTCTCTCTCTCTCTCTCTCTCTCTCTCTCTCTCTCTCTCTCTCTCTCTCTCTCTCTCTCTCTCTCTTTATTAAGGGGAGAAAGTATATTCTCCTTCTCTTTGATATTAATCTTTATCCAGGTCTAAGTAAAATGGATTTTAAGAGGAAATATGACTCTCTTGCGATAAGCGGAAAGGTAATATCCTGAAGAGAAATAACTCTCTCTCTCTCTCTCTCTCTCTCTCTCTCTCTCTCTCTCTCTCTCGCTCTCTCTCTCCACTTGGTAGAAAAGATGTAGGTGGAATGACTTTCCCCCTGTCATCTGATTTTTCCACCAGCTCTGTGTTCCCTTTTGCAGGCAAGGTAATACTCTTCCGAGGGGTATTTTGGCCAGATCCGGTTCCAGAACGCTTACAGTATATTGCTTTCTCCGTGGGGACATGAGAGAGTTGTGAGCGTTTCCAAAATATGACTTTCTTTTATGCTCTGTTTTTTTTACTTGATTTTTAAATCCTTATTTTCCAGTAATTATGCGAGTGGAACTTCAAAAGTTCAAACATGTAGCGAAATTATATATATATATATATATATATATATATATATATATATATATGTATAATATATATATGTATATATATATGTATATATATAATATGTATATATATGTACATATTATATATATATACATATATATATATATATATATATATATATATATATACATTTTTGTTGTGGAAGCACTAGCATTTAAAGTATCCTGTTTATCCGTCTAAGGTTAGATAATGATAATAATAATAATAATAATAATAATAATAATAGTTGTTGCTTATTTAAGCCAGAACTACCATTAAAAGGTTTTATTGATGAAAGGTAAAGATGTGTAAAAAAATCTAGAGGCGAAATAAGTTAACAGTTAAATTCGAAAAAAAAAAAATATGGTTATGAAATGCGTGTTGTGTTGAAAAACCCTTCTACATTGGTTATGAACATCTATTGTAATATGCACATTATCACCTTGGTGTATCTATATCTCAATTTTCCTATTGTCAGCTGTATTCTGTATTAGGTTCCTCTTCTTTCTTCATTCGTTCTCGAGAGTAACCCTTCACTTCTCCAACCAACCATATACTCATACTTGCCAACCCTGATATTAGTATTATTCAAGACTTTCTTGAGCTTACTGTATTTGACGAACCCCTATTGCCTTTTGGAATAGGGAAGCCAGAATCTTTTAGAGCTATTAATTGTAGGAAAGTTTTTCCTACAATTAATTGTTCCATATTACTAGTGGTGAATATGGAACAACAATGATAAGAGCAATAAGAGAATTTGATAACAAAGAGGAAAACGAGAAAGGTAACAATTTCACAGCCACAAAACTCAAAAACTGAATGAGAAATGCGAGATATACACACGGAACTCCAAAGCCCATATGGAAGAAAAAATCAAGAAGTGAAAGAGGTACACACACACAACACCAAGGACAATATGGCAGAATAAATCAAGAAGGGAAAGAGGTACACACACACACACAACACCAAGGACCATATGACAGAAAAAATCACAAAGTGAAAGAGATACCCACATACAACACCAAGGGCCATATGGCAGAAAAAAATCAAGAAATGAAATAGGTACACACACACACCACCAAGGACCATATGGCAGAAAAAAATCAAGAAGCGAAAGAGGTAAACACATGCAAATACAACACCAAGGACCATATGGCAGAAAAAATCAAGACGTGAAAGAGGTACGCCCACACAACACCAAGGACCATATGGCAGAATAAATCAAGAAGGGAAAGAGGTACACAAACACAACACCAAGGACCATATGACAGAAAAAAACCAAGAAGTGAAAGAGATACACACACACAACACCAAGGACCATATGGCAGAAAAAACCAAGAAGTGAAAGAGATACACACACACAACACCAAGGACCATATGGCAGAAAAAATCAAGAAGTGAAAGAGGTAAACACACAACACCAAGGACCATATGGAAGAAAAAATCAAGAAGTGAAAGAGGTACACGCACACAACATCAAGAACCATATGGCAGAACAAATCAAGAAGGGAAAGAGGTACACACACAACACCAAGGACCATATGGCAGAAAAAATCAAGAAGCGAAAGAGGTAAACACATGCAAATACAACACCAAGGACCATATGGCAGAAAAAATCAAGACGTGAAAGAGGTACACCCACACAACACCAAGGATCATATGGCAGAATAAATCAAGAAGGGAAAGAGGTACACACACAACACCAAGGACCATATGGCAGAATAAATCAAGAAAGAAAAGAGGTACACTCACACAACATCAAGGACCATATGGCAGAATAAATCAAGAAGTGAAAGAGGTACACGCACACAACACCAAGGACCATATGGCAGAAAAAATCAAGAAGTGAAAGAGGTACACACACACAACACCAAGGACCATATGGCAGAAAAAATCAAGAAGGGAAAGAGGTACACACACAACACCAAGGACCATATGGAAAAATAATAAAAAAGTGAAAGAGGTACACACACAACACTAAAGACCATATGGCAGAATAAATCAAGAAAGGAAAGAGGTACACACACAACACCAAGGACTATATGGAAAAAATAAAAAAGTGAAAGAGGTACACACACACAACACCAAGGACCATATGGTAGAATAAATCAAGAAGGGAAAGAGGTACACACACAACACCAAGGACCATATGGCAGAAAAAAATCAAGAAGTGAAAGAGGTACACACACAACACGAAGGACCATATGACAGAAAAAAATCAAGAAGTGAAAGAGATACTCACAAACAACACCAAGGGCAATATGGCAGAATAAATCAAGAAGTGAAAGAGGTACACAGACAACACCAAGGACCATATGGCAGAATAAATCAAGAAGGGGAAGAGGTACACACACAACACCAAGGACCATATGGAAAAAAAATTAAGAAGTGAAAGAGGTACACACACACACACAACGCCAAGGATCATATGGCAGAAAAAATCAAGATGTGAAAGTGGTAAACACATGTACACACAACACCAAGGACAATATGGCAGAATAAATCAAGAAGGGGAAGAGGTACACACACACACACACACACAACACCAAGGACCTTATGGAAGAAAAAATCAAGAAGTGAAAGAAGTACAAACACACACACAACACCAAGAATCATATGGCAGAAAAAATCAAGAAGCCAAAGGGGTGAACACATGTACACACAACACTAAGGACAATATGACAGAATATATCAAGAAGTGAAAGAGGTAGACACACACAACACCAAGGATCATATGGCAGAAAAATCAAGAAGCGGAAGGGGTAAACACGTGCACACACAACACCAAAGACAATATGGCAGAATAAATCAAGAAGTGAAAGAGGTATACACACACACACAACATAAAGGACTATATGTCAGAAAAAATCAAGAAGTGGAAGAGGTACACACACACAACACCAAGGACCATATGGAAGAAAACATCAAGAAGTGAAAGAGGTACACACAAACAACACCAAAGACCATATGGCAGAATAAATCAAGAAGTGAAAGAGGTACACACACAACACCAAGGATCATATGGCCGAAAAAAATCAAGAAGCCAAAGGGGTAAACACATGCACACACAACACCAAGGACAGTATGGCAGAATAAATCAAGAAATGAACGAGGTATACACACACACACACACACAACAAAAAGGACCATATGTCAGAGAAAATCAAGAAGTGAAAGAGATACTCACACACAACGCCAAGGACCATATGGCAGAAAAAATCAAGAAGTGAGAGAGGTACACACACACTCAACACCAAGGACCATATAGAAGAAAACAGATTGAATTTGCTGAAATGGCATATTACCAAGAAGGAGAGGGAGGAGCAAGAAGGGACTTGGCTTATCCCAAGAGGACATTAATCCGTCAGAAGCATTTGCATATCATGAAGAAGACATTTTCTCTCTCTCTCTCTCTCTCTCTCTCTCTCTCTCTCTCTCTCTCTCTCTCTCTCGTCCTCGTTTCCGGATGTAGACGCGATTGCCTCACCGCATCTCTCTCTCTCTCTCTCTCTCTCTCTCTCTCTCTCTCTCACCTGAATGCAATCCCTCCCTTAAGAGAGAGATAAAAGGAGATCTCGGCAGCGGATAGCTGAAGGTGTCAAGTGATATTTTATGTTGTTTTTCTAGGAATTGAAAGAATGAGGAAAGAGGATGGATTTAGGGCAAAAGAAAAACATGATGAAAATACGTTGGGAATGTAGAAGATTCAATATATATATATATATATATATATATATATATATACATCGGTAGAGAATAATAAAGGGCAAAATCAAGCCAAACAAACTTTAAAAAAGAATACATTGCGAAAAATATATATTTGGCACCTAAATTCCGATAATCAATATGATGGATTTAATCAACATACTTAGGGTGTAGTATGGGTTTTCCGTCTGATTGTTCGTCAGTGCAACTGATGTTTGCTTTGCCATAACTCCTACACGTTTAAAGATATTTCAGTCAATCTTGGAAGAAGCAAGAAGTAAATATGGATGGATGTGGTTGACTCGACGGCCGACCCTGCTATCCAGCTGGACTAATAAAATCAAAAGAAGATAGTCTTTTAAGAAAGAAAGTGTACCATACGTTGATGAGCATGAAACCAGATCTTCGTTATGTTCTGGCCATCTGTCATATCTTTCATCAGGAAATTATTAATCCACAACTTAAACTTTCGCCAAAACTGTTGAACTAAGTAAATGAAGAACCCTTTTTTTTTTTTTTTTTTTTTGCCATTGATATTTCTCAAATAAGGCCTTCTCAGATAACAGGAATAGGAACCTTGTTTCCTTGGTTTTGACGAATCTCTACCTCCACCTAACTTAGCCAACGCCACAATCTTGTTTAACGTTTAACCTTTTATAGGCAGAACACTTTCTTCCCAATCGTTCATTCTGCTTCGATGCAGATCCCTCTTCATAGTCATAAGGAGTCTATCTAAAGTGTAGGCCCCTGTGCCCGGGTCCTTGATACAAATGCCTAATTCCAATAAACGAGGTATATGCGGTGTGAAATGCTGAATTCCTTTGAATTTATATGATAAAATGAATTATGCAAGGTCCTGTAGAAAGCGGGGTTACCGTACAGTTGTGGAGGATTTATTTTTGCTTTATTTTTATTTTTTTGTTTTTGCCAAATCCTGTGAGAGAGAGAGAGAGAGAGAGAGAGAGAGAGAGAGAGAGAGATATTGTTAGCGAGCGATAGTTAGGTTAACGATCGTTTGTGGTGAGAAAGACTGTTGGTTTAAATGAGATTGTTTGTTTACATTTTTAGTAAGGTTACGACAGTGGTGAATGTTTCGGAGCGAATGCTTTTTTTGATTGACTGCGTCCTGAGTCAGTTGTGTGAACGCTGGAATTATTATTTTTCTTTACCAGCGAGGAAGTGATTTTTGATTTTCTGAGTAAGTACAGTTTTGTTTATCTTTGCTTGTCGTAATTGTGAATGATAGGAACAATTTATTATTTATCTTTGATTATAGTGCGATAGTTCAGTTAGCTAGAAGTGTTCGTAAGTGTTTTTCTTTTTTTATTTTGGCAGGCCGTGATTCCTCCTTTGGTGAGGCTAACTCCTTTGGAGAGACTCGAGTTTTGAAAGTGGATTATTGTTGATGACCTGGCCTGTATACGATTTTTTTTGGACTGTTTTATTGGATTGCTGAACTGTTGATGACCTAGGCCTGTGAATTGAGATTGCTGATAATGATGATGTTTATGATGATGATGATTAATATTAGAACGACCACCCCAATCACTGAGGCAGTTATGGCAAATTGCCACCCAGCGGACTGTTGATCTGAGCTGTGTTAGTGTGTACTGTGCCGTAAAGACAGTTCGGCTTTCTGTGAACGAGTGTTGGTCTCGTAAGATTATATATATACACATATCTATTTTTGGTGTTGGTGGTGTGCGGTTAATGTTAAGTTTTGATAGTTTTTTTTTTTATATGATTGGTGTTTTGGTTGTTATATATATAGTATTAAGTTTTGATTAGTTTTAAGTGTTTATTTTGATTGCGGATAGTTTATGATTTATTTTAGTTCAAGAAATATAGTTTTAAGGATATGTTTTGTTTAAATTTTCCTTCTTTCCAAGAGTCCAGTTGATAAAGTAAGGGGAAAGTTTGTGTTGTGGGACCATTGTCAGTGGGTGTGATTCAGGGTGTGGGGCTTGTTCTTGCAACATCCCGCCACATTATTTTGGCGCCCGAACAGGGACTGCTGAGGCGGGACTGATAGCTGGACTCTTTGACGAAGGACTGATAGGATACGAATTTAGAATTAAGGTTGAAGAAAAATGGAAGGTAAATATAAGGCTTTGGAGGAGGAATTGCGGCTGAGTAAGGAGCGTGAGGAGAAATTGTTGGAAGAGAATAAGTGGTTAAGGTGTGAGAATGAGGAGATGCATAGGAAACTGAGGGAAATTCAGGGAACTGTAGAGAGAGTGGAAGAGGGTGTTGAGATGAGGATGCGAGAGAATGAAGAACGAATGGAGAAACGAATGGAAGATATGATGGGGCAAGTCATGGGGATGATGAAAACTATAATGGGGGAAGGTGCAGTCGGAGGAGTGTCCTCAGCTTCGGGTAATGGGTTGATAGTGGATGAGAAGGTTAAGGTTAGTGATAATGGGAAAGGAAGTGATAGTGATAGTAGTAATAGTGATGGTGATATTGAAGATAAGGGAATTAGGCATAGTAAGGATGAACAGAAAGGTGAGAGGAAAGATGAAAGGAAAGGTAAAAGTGATGTGAAGAAAGAGAAGAAAAAGTATCAGGTTGATAGCAAGGACGATCGTGAATGGGTGAAAGTGGTAAGAAAAAGGGTAAGAAGGGAATGGTTAAGGATAGGAATTTAAGTGTGGAAGTGGATTCATTATATTCGAATGAGGAAGAAGGTAACAAGGGAGTAGACAGTGGTGATAGCAGTGAGAATGAACGTGATGTGTGTAAGACTGTGTTTATGAGAGAGGTACCTCGGTGTGAAAGGTTCAATGAGCATAGCAGTAGGGATGTATATGATTTTTTCAAGGAGTATGAGAGGTATTGTCAGGATAAGTATGGTGATAGTAAAAGAGTTTGGACTAGGGAGTTAGGAGAATATTTGACTGGGTATTTGTTGACGATGTATGGAGTGATAATGAGTGTAGGGGACGTTGATTATGAAAGTGTGAAAAAGAGAATAATTGAGCAGGTAAAACGTATGAAAGGGAGTGTTAAGTATAAGCGTAAGAATGATTTTGATGAAGCACGGATGAATGCAGGAGAAGCGATATCAATGTACGTATATAGGTTGGAAACTTTAGCTAGGAAGAAGTATGGGGATGAAGGTATAAATGAGAATAAGGAGTTAATGAGGAAGTTTTTGGCTACTGTACCCGAGAATGTTGCTGAGTTTGTTAATTTGAAACGGAAGGAGAAAATGAGGTGGACGAAAGAAAGATTGACATGGGATGATATTTTAGAGATAGTTGAGGATTACGAGTTGGATAGGTGTATGAAAGAAAGTAAATCTGTGAGTGTAAGAACTGGAATGGAGGAAAGTGTGCCAGAATTTGTTAGTTTTAGAGATGCTGTTATGAGAGGACCGATGAGGGTAGCTGATAGTGTAGTAGATAGGAGTGTTAGGGCGAGTAATGTGGGAATACCTGTAAGGACAAATGAAGGGTTTAGGCAAGGGAATCAGGTTTGGAGGGATATGAGTGCTAGTGCGCCGCAAGGTAGGTCAGGTAGTTGTATCCGTGAAGAGAAGTGTTATAGATGTGGGAAAGTAGGAAATAAGAAGAATGAATGTAGATGGGCTCTAGGTGCTTGTTTTGGATGTGGTGAGGTAGGGCATAGAATTAGTGAGTGCAAGAAAGAGAAAGGGATAAAATGTTATCGGTGTGGTATGACTGGGCACATAGCGAGTGGATGTCGGAGTAATCGTACAAATGTGATTTGCGGTAATTGTGGTAAGGATGGTGATTATGCTAGAATGTGCAAGGAGCCACGGGGTAAGTGTACTGAATGTGGTGCAGATGGGCATGTAGCTAGGGTATGTAGGAAGAAGGGAGTAAATCAGCCAGGATGTTCGGGAAACTAGAGTGTAAGAGGGTTCAGCTGGGTGAGTCCTCGAGTGTGTGCGGAGTGATTGTGATGCATGTTCGTGAAGGTTTACTACATGAAGACGTGATGGGCGAAAGAGCTTATGACTGCATGAGTGCAAAAGTAAATTTTAATGGAATAGAGCTAGTTGGTCTGATTGATACTGGTTGTGGTGTCAATTTAATGTTTAGGAATGCATACGATAAGGTAAGGGATGTGTGTGAATTTAGGTGGTGTAAAGGTGAAGTGAAAGGTATCGGTAATTTAAGTGTGTCTGTGCAAGGAAAGTTACGTGAAAATGTCATGATTGGGGGGCTGATGATGGAAGATAATGATTTTTATGTGGTTGAGGGAGTAAATGACAAATACGATGTGTTGTTAGGTTATAACTTCTTGAAAAAATGCGGTATGATTGTACATCCTAGTGTAAATATGATAGAGATGAAAGTTAAGGGTAAATTTTGTGGGGAATTTTATTTGAATGAAGATGGTAGTGTATGTACGAAGGTATGGAAAGGTGTGCCGTTAATAGCAAAAGAAGGTGTTAAATTGTCAAAAGATGCGAGTGAGGTTGTCAGTGTAAAAGTTGCATGGCCGAATAGTCTGGGAATTGCCAATAGTGACAATTGTGAATATGTAGTGGAAGGTTCGGAAGCAAGTAATTTGGTGAAAGCAATTGTGCATGTGTATGATGGTATTTTGAATTTGCAGGAGCCGAAGGTGTATGTGAGCTTGTTGCCAACTGTAAGGAGGAAGAGAATACGGGGAATACGTGAGGGTGATTGCATGGGATGTATGTATACGTTGGTCAATGTAGAGGATGAAAGGTATGTTAAATTGAGACGTGTTATGACGGGTAAGATAAAGCAGGATGACGATTGGGACTATGAAAGTTTGAAAGAAAGAATTAATGTAGATGAGAATATAAGTGAGGGAGAAAGGGAACAATTGTATAGGATGTTATGGGATAGACGGAGAGTTTTGAGTCGCGGTGACGAGGATTGTGGGGGATCAAAGCTGCCTGAATTTAAGATAGTTCTTAGTAATGATACCCCCATATATCAGCGTCCCCGACATTTTTCTCCGCCTATTGCCAGAGAAATAGAAGAGCAGTGCCAGGAGTTAGAACAAATGGGTGTAATAGAAAGGAGTGAGAGTGCCTGGAATAGCCCTATTGTACCTGTAAGAAAGCCGGATGGAAGTTTACGTATGTGTATAGATTATAGGAAGGTGAATGAAGTAACTGTTAAAGAACGTTTTCCGATGAATGTAGTGTCTGACTGTGTGTATAAGATGCATGGTATGAAAGTTTTTACAAAGTTAGATTTAGTTAGGGGCTATTACCAGATGCCTCTGGCAGAGGGGAGCAGGCCCATTACGGCATTTTCAAGTAGAAATTGTCATTATCAGTTTAAAAGATTAAGTTTTGGCCTTGCTAATGCGCCTGCTGTCTTCCAGAGGGCGATGAATGTAGTTTTGGCTGGGTTTGATAGACAGAAAGTGACTGTTTTTATTGATGATATTTTGATTGCTAGTGAGACAGTTGAGGAACACATGCAGTTGCTTGAAGCAGTATTAGACCGGTTGATAGAAGTTGGGGTGAAAGTTAAGCTTGAAAAGTGTACATGGTTGGCCGGGGAGGTGGAATTTCTTGGGCATGTGGTGAGTGAATCGGGTATAAGGAAGAGTGAAAAGTTTGTGAGTAAGGTGAGAGAGTTTCCACGTCCTCATACGGTGCGTGAGTTGAGAGGTTTTCTTGGGTTAATTGAATTTGGTCGGAAGTTTGTCAGAGATTGTTCGGGAATAGGGAAGCCTTTGAATGAGTGGACAGGGAAGAGAAATAGTACGAGACTGAAATTGGATGAGCGTATGATTGAAGCATTTGAAAACTTGAAAGAAGAGGCTGCGAGAGACGTCACTTTGGCTTTTCCCGATTATAGTGAACATGCGAGTATGCTAGAGTTATATACGGATGCTAGTGGGATTAGTATGGGTGGTTGCTTGGTTCAAATCCAAAGAATAAACGGAGATGAACAGTTGAGAGTGATAGCGTATGTAAGTAAAGCATTTAATAAGGCTGAGCGAAAGTATTCCACGATTGAAAGGGAGTTGGCTGCGATAAGGTTTTGCATGAAAGCGTTGAAGGTATTTTTGTATGGTGTGAAATTTATTGTGCGTACTGACCATCAGCCCCTAGTGTACATGATTAGGAAAGAGTCTGTGAATGCTAGAGTTGCGAGGACAATAGAGGATTTGAATGAATTTGACTTTAAGCTAGAATATGTACCTGGGAGTAAGAACGTGATAGCAGATGCGATGTCAAGAATGCATGGTAAGATAGAAGAGAGTAGCGAGAATTATAGTAATTTTGAAAGGTTGCCGGAAGATTTAATGGTGGTACAAAGTTTTGAAGGGGATGACATGGTGTATAAATGTATTTTGTGTGGGTTAAATAAGGTTAAATTTTAGGGTTTGAATAGGGATATACCTGCTAGTATAGATGAGCTTAGAATGAGTGTTAGGAATGAAGTATCGAAAGAAATGGCATATAAGGAGGAGGATAGTATGCTTGAGGGTGAATTGTTATCAAAAGTATTGTTGGTAGTAAGTATGTTATATGGTGTCACTGTTTATTTGTATTTTGGGTGGAATCGTCCGATGCAGTACCGAGCAAATAAAGAGATTGAAAGGGAGTATATATTGAGGTTACAATGTATTGAAAGATGTTGCAAGTTGTTGAGTAAGAAGGAGGATTGTCCGAGTGACTTGAATCCGAGTGGTATGAGCATGGGAGATAGCGAAGATGACCATGGGTGTGATAAGGATGACCTATTGATAGGAGAGTAAACATTTGTATGCATGGTGTAAAAGGAAGAATGATGACGTATGTGGGTATAAATGAGAATGAATACTGTAGTTTAATTGATACAGGTGCGCAAGTGTCATTAGTGAATATGTCTGTTATCAAGGAAATAGAGCGGTACAATTGGGAAGTGAAACGGCAATGTACGAGTGTGAGAATTCATGGGATAGGTAAAGGAAGTTTGCTAGTTTGGGAAGAAGTGCGTTTGAAAGTAAAACTGGGAAGTATGGAGGTGGAACATAATTTTATTGTAATGGGAGAGAATGAGATGCCTAGTTGTTTTTTGATAGGAATTGACTTTTTAAGATTGCATGATTTATCAGTTGATATTGGTAGTGGTTTGCTTCTGAAGAATGGATGTGAAGTAGTTGTGATAGAAGATAATAGTGTATTTATGGCGAATTTTGTTGGCATGGTTGATATTACGAGGAGTGAGGATGATCTACTGACTAAAGAGGAGGTGGAAGAAATGCACGATGAATGTGAGGAAATTAAAAGGTTACGTGAATGTATGTTGAATAGTATTGAGGTAGAAGAATGGCCGTCTGATTTAGAGGTGTATAAGAAAGTTAGTAAGAGACTTATTGTGTGTAAAAATATTGTTTATTTTCTACATAAAGGAATGGATGAAGATATATATGTTCCTGTGTTTCCAATGCATGCAGCAGTAAGTATGTGTATGTTAGTGCATGACAGATATGGGCATATGGGTAAGAATAAATTATGGGAATGCATGCGTGAGAGATTGTTTACACCTGGGTTGAGTCAGATATGTAAGGATGTAGCGACTACGTGTGAAGATTGCCAGAAAGGGAAGTATCAGAGAGTGCATGCTAATCTGCCTGTTTTGAGATTACGTATGAAAGAACCATTTGAGATGTTTGTGATTGATTGAGTTTCGTTGCCTGTGACTGCGAGAAGACATGTGGGAATGATTGTTATGGTTGATCACATGAGTAAATTTACCTATGCAATACCCATCAAGGATAAACGGAGCGAGACTGTTGCAAGAATGGTTGGTCAAGTGATGTTGCCGATGTGTGTGTGTAAGCCTGTGAGAATGTTAAGTGATAATGGCCCTGAGTTTGTTGGATGGGAGTTTGAGCAGATGTTAAGAGAATGGGGTATTGAACATGTGTATTCGACTCCTTATATGCCAAGTGCGAATGGGTTGGCTGAAAGGACTGTAAGAACATTAACTAAAATTTTGCGAATGATGAGTACATGTGGTAATGATTGGGATTTGTATGTTGGTAGAGCGTTGTGGGCTTACAATGCAACAGTGCATAAGAGTACGGGTATGTCTCCATGTAAGTTTGTGTTAAATTTTGAAAAGATAATAAGACCGAGGTTGGGTGTGTCGGAGGATGATAGAGATGTGTGGAGGAAAGCAAATAAGAGGTTTGAAAGCTTTAAAGTTGGTGAGAGAGTGTTGAAAGAAGTAATTGAAAAGGGTAGAATGAATGTAAATAAGGTGCGTGATAAATTTGAAGGTCCCTATGAGGTGTTAGAAGTTGGTTAGAGTGGATTAAGTTACGTTTTGGTTAAGTTGTGTGTGGGTGGTATTGTGGAAAAAATTAGGGCCCACCACAACCAGTTGCATAAATGGAAAGAGGTACCTGAGTATATCCAAGAGAATGGGATGAGTAAATGGTTGAAAAGGAACAAGGGTGAACCTAGTATGTATGAGGACTTAGGTCTGGAAGGTAAACAGTTGGTGTTAGTAGAATATAAGAAAAGGAAGAATACAAGAGCTTTAAGTAAAGATGAAAGAAGGGGAAATTTTATAAGTAAAAGTGAGAATAGAAATAAGTATGACAAGGTTGTAAATGTGCAAGTGTGTATGGAAGATAAATGTGTTAATACAGATGAATCATGGCTGAGTATGAATGATACCTATAGTGTGTGTGGCTTTTCCTTAGGTGATGTAAAAGAAAGGATGACGAATGCGAGAGTGAGAGATAGGAGAATGATTAGTAGTATGAATGAATCTTTTACTAAAGTTGAGAATGTTTTTGATGAAATGGATGAACTGTTTACAGAAATGAGTGTAATTATAGGGCCAGATGAGAACGAGGTAGATATGATTGTACATGATATATTAGATGATAGGGATTTAGATAGGAATAGTGTTAATGTAGCGAATGATTGTGATAAGGAAGAAGTGAATGAGAGAGTATATGGAGGCCCAGTTACTCGGAGTAGAGGTCCCGTTCCCGACTGCGACTGGTTATGAAAAAAATAATGTAAGTGTTGTGTGAGAAGGATTTGGCAAAGTAAGGGGGGAGGAATGTGGAGGATTTATTTTTGCTTTATTTTTATTTTTTTGTTTTTGCCAAATCCTGAGAGAGAGAGAGAGAGAGAGAGAGAGAGAGAGAGAGAGAGAGAGAGAGAGAGATTGTGTTAGCGAGCGATAGTTAGGTTAACGATCGTTTGTGGTGAGAAAGACTGTTGGTTTAAATGAGATTGTTTGTTTACATTTTTAGTAAGGTTACGACAGTGGTGAATGTTTCGGAGCGAATGCTTTTTTTGATTGACTGCGTCCTGAGTCAGTTGTGTGAACGCTGGAATTATTATTTTTCTTTACCAGCGAGGAAGTGATTTTTGATTTTCTGAGTAAGTACAGTTTTGTTTATCTTTGCTTGTCGTAATTGTGAATGATAGGAACAATTTATTATTTATCTTTGATTATAGTGCGATAGTTCAGTTAGCTAGAAGTGTTCGTAAGTGTTTTTCTTTTTTTATTTTGGCAGGCCGTGATTCCTCCTTTGGTGAGGCTAACTCCTTTGGAGAGACTCGAGTTTTGAAAGTGGATTATTGTTGATGACCTGGCCTGTATACGATTTTTTTTGGACTGTTTTATTGGATTGCTGAACTGTTGATGACCTAGGCCTGTGAATTGAGATTGCTGATAATGATGATGTTTATGATGATGATGATTATGATTAGAACGACCACCCCAATCACTGAGGCAGTTATGGCAAATTGCCACCCAGCGGACTGTTGATCTGAGCTGTGTTAGTGTGTACTGTGCCGTAAAGACAGTTCGGCTTTCTGTGAACGAGTGTTGGTCTCGTAAGATTATATATATACACATATCTATTTTTGGTGTTGGTGGTGTGCGGTTAATGTTAAGTTTTGATAGTTTTTTTTGGTTTATATGATTGGTGTTTTGGTTATTATATATATAGTATTAAGTTTTGATTAGTTTTAAGTGTTTATTTTGATTGCGGATAGTTTATGATTTATTTTAGTTCAAGAAATATAGTTTTAAGGATATGTTTTGTTTAAATTTTCCTTCTGTCCAAGAGTCCAGTTGATAAAGTAAGGGGAAAGTTTGTGTTGTGGGACCATTGTCAGTGGGTGTGATTCAGGGTGTGGGGCTTGTTCTTGCAACATCCCGCCACACAGTATAAGACCAGAAAAAAAAACAGCCCTTAAAGTAAGCCAAGTAACCACTGAGTCATCGACAGCCATTGTCTGCTCCTCGTTGGTTCTAGCTAGGATGAGCAGTTACTTTGGCAATTGACAGTTTGTTGATATATTTGGTCTCTGAGACATTGAGCGAAAATAAAAAAAATCCTACTGCCACCTGCTTCTGCTGCTCATGAGAGGCCTTTAAAATAACAAAGTTTGGCCATAGACAATCAACTATATAATGCTGTCCTTCCATGAAGAGATTCCTGAAGACCTACAAAACTGATTAGTTGAGAAAACAAAAGGAGAATTTAATCAAATGCTGGGTATAACGAGCTACTGACTAATGAAACAAGAATACTCTTCACGCTGACAATGGCTATGTTTTTTCGATTTTACTTTTTAAACAAGAACAAAAAGATAAAAGAAAACGTTCGCGAGAAGAGATAAAAACAGGTCTCAAAATATGTCTAGCTTTTATCCGAAATACTGATGGAAAACGGTGTTATCAGAAAAACTTGGGGCGAAAAATCTTGCAAAATAAATTTTTCAAAATACGCTATTGTTCCTTATAAGAGGGGATATCTTAACGTTGTTATAGGGTTTGTGTATCGCCATGATCAGTAAAGCTGTATCAGTTAGGGCCACCCATATTGAGTTGGTTTGCTGTAAACGATCACACTAAAGTTTTTCACGATCACCAATCCGCAGTGGCCAGGGTGGTGAGTAAAATGGCCAAACCTCAGATATGACTTAGGACAAATCTGAGGCCTTTGTCCTGCAGAGGACTAGAAGCGACTGCATTTGTTGTTGTTATTTGATGGGTTGGATAAGGACCCCTCTCTTCTCCTGTTCAAAGGACTCCTTGTTTCATAACGTCAGTTGATACCGCAGTAGAATACCGAGTGTATTCTTGTGTTTGAAGGAGAATTCGGAAAAGCTCAAACAGTTATATTACATAGAAATAAAAGAGACTACTTACAGATGATATGGGAGAGGTACAACGCTTTAGATTAAATAGAGCGTTTCAAACTTTAGGTAAATATTTGTATTCGTGGAAATGCTCCTTTGGCTAAATATAGTCTCTTTTGAACACAAAAGGTCGGAACTACTCTCTCTCTCTCTCTCTCTCTCTCTCTCTCTCTCTCTCTCGTAGGAAACGAAGTTACTCCTGTATAACATAGTTATAACCTGTTTCCTTTTATGCTCCTTGTAATATTAATCCAATATGAGCAACCTTTATTATATTCTTTCCAGAAAAAATAAAATAAACTGAAAAGAATTCCTCTAGAGAACTCTGATACAACACTTTTGTATTCTAGCCCCATCTGTAGTTGTTTGCATACCTCCTCTCGCCTTAGTAGTAGTAGTAGTAGTAGTAGTAGTAGTAGTAGTAGTAGTTTTTTTAACGAGAAGCAGAGGTTGTTGAAGTTGTTCCATCTTTAAAACTATTCCTTTTTATGTTATTTTTAGAAAGCTTATAAAACATGTTAACACCCTCCTGCGCCCTGTTAAACTAATATTTTGATGATACAGAATACTGAAGGATAAGTCACACGAAGAGAATCTGTGTATAGGCAGACACTTCGGGAATTAAAAGTACTTTTAACATTTTCATTATGTAAGAAGATTGAGCTAGGGTCGGTTTTGTTTTTTATAAATGCTAGTAATATATATATATATATATATATATATATATATATATATATATATATATATTATATATATATATATATTAGCCGCAGATTTTTCTTACCATCGAATTCATTTTATCTTTGGAATAAGAACAGCCAGAAATATAACAACGAATTTATAGTCATTTTATAAATAAATATTTATGTGTATATATATATACAAGTATATATATACACATGTGTATATATATGTGTGTATATATATATGTGTGTATATATAAAGAGAGAGAGAGAGAGAGAGAGAGAGAGAGAGAGAGAGAGAGAGAGAGAGAGAGAGAGACTTGACTGATTGACAGTTTATCATTATTAGGCTTCTGATTAAAGTAATTTTATCAATGAATATAATTTCATTGTATGCATTTACCTTTTTATCCATTCCTGTGTACGTAAAATTTCTTTATTATCTCTTATACTACGTCGGAATAAGATATTTTATTCACCTTTTCCGCTGTTCCACTTTCTTCTCCTGTACTTGTCCAAAGGAGAATATTGTATGATAAGCGCATGTACCCTGGCCAGAGATATTAGTATATATGCTCTACATATTCCTGTCTCATTCAGGTTCTTGTACTTAGAATGGAAACCAATCCATTTCCACCATGATATCCAATTGCTAGGTTTGTAAAACAACAATCATTAAAAGCCACGTCGCAAACTTTGAAATATGCTGGCATGGGGGAGATGGGTTAATTTCACCTTGAATTCGTCATAGATATGTAAATCAGACTTAAGATCAATCTGTGTCTCCATTGGTAACCGAATGGTGTTCTGAATTAGAGGTATAGGTTCGAATTCTGTCACAGGTATACAGTTCAATATTGGGAACTATTTGGGGCTTTATATTTGAATATATATATATATATATATATATATATATATCCACATACAAAATATAAGCATAACTGCGCAAACACTACAATTAAAGGTCCGAAGGTCATTCATGACTGGCAGAGGCAAAGGACAGGACATTGCCCTAAAGACTGAGCTTATATGCGTTATGATCAGCGGTCAATCCCTCTCTCCATCAAGCTAGGACCAGGGAGCGCCAGGCAATGGCTGCTGGTGACTCGGCAGGTAGACCTATAGGCTATCCACACCCTCATCCCTAGCTCACGAGGATAGTGAGCATACAGAAATTGCTGGAAACTATTGAGCTTGAGTAGGTCTTTAAAGTCCCGTCCAACATATTGCTAGGCAGGGATGTTTGCACTAGCCTACCACAGCACTTTCCTTTAAATTATAAAGATTTTCTGCTTTACAATAGTGCCTCAAATGTGGCATACCATAATGTTATTACATGAAAAATAAAATAAAAAGAAAACTGTGGTGAATGTATTCTTTTATGAGTTAAGGATCGAGTAAGCATTGACAGTATTCCCATCTGTCCATCTGTTTTATACAAGAAATATCACGAAGGCATATTAATATAACATGCTCTCTCTCTCTCTCTCTCTCTCTCTCTCTCTCTCTCTCTCTCTCTCTCTCTCTCTCTCTCTCTCTCATTATCTTCTATAAGAAATTCTATGTGATAACATTTATGATCGCCTGAGTTGAGAGAAGAAAGAACCATTAATTTCCATGATAAGTCTTTCAAACAAAATTGATTTTTGGGCTTTTATGAGGTCGGGGGTTAGGAAGCACAATGTTTATGATACTGTTGTTGTTTAACATCCAGATGAAGCAAGAGATAAATCCAGTGATGCTCATATTGAACAGACTGACATGTCTCTCTCCATAGTTTATGTATGACAGATATATCCTAACGTGTTACTAATCTTGAAATATTTTATATTATTCGTTACTTTTCATATAGTTTATTTATTTCTGGATTTCTTTTGCTCATTTGGCTATTTTCCCCTGGGTTGGGCTTGTATCATCCT
>NC_090746.1:57014727-57032227 GCF_036898095.1 Palaemon carinicauda
ATATATATATATATATATATATATATATATATATATATATCGTGTGTGTAGGATTCGAAATTAATTCCTATTTGGATGGCACGTTGGGGACAGTCTTTATATCCACTCAGCTCGGAAGACTGATAAGATGTTATTCCGACTTTTCTATATTTATTCCTTGCCGAATTAGGGTTTTCTTTTTTGAAATAGAAATTAATATTTCTAGGGATGAGAAAGCGGTCATATGCTCAGTCCCCTCCATGGCTTTGTAACCCAACATCGTAAGATCTCATTACCATATGTTGATTGCAACATTTCAACCGAGCCGCATCCTCGTCTTCATATATACTGTATATATATATATATATATATATATATATATATATATTGTAAATATATATATATATATATATATATATATATATATATGTATATATATATATGTATTTATGTATGTATATATGTGTGATTGTGTATGTATGTATGTATGTATATGTGATTGTGTATGTCTGTCTGTATATACAGAGAGAGAGAGAGAGAGAGAGAGAGAGAGAGGGGGGGGGGATATTCTAAAATCATGTAAAAAAGATGGGAAATGGACTGGGCATTTGATAAGAATGACAAACAGTAGGTGGACATTAAGATTAACAGATTGGGTCCTAGAGATTGCAAAAGAACTACGGGTAGGAAGAGAAGACGGTGGATTGGCGAACTAGAAAGTTTGTGGGTGCAGAGTGGCATAGAAAGACCATAAACAGATGCAAGTGAAAGGACATATTATTATTATTTTTATTATTATTATTATTATTATTATTATTACTAGCCAAGCTACAACGCTAGTTGGAAAAGCAGGGTGCTATAATCCGAGGGGCTCCAACAGGGAAAATAGTCCAGTAATGAAAAGAAACAAGGAAGTAAATATGCTACAGGAAAAGCAATGAACAACTAAAATAAGATATATTAAGAACAGGAACAACATTAAAATAGATCTTTCGAATATAAAATGTAAAAACTTAAAAAAACAAATGGAAGAGAAATAAGATAGAATAGTGTGCCCGAGTGTACTCTCAAGCAGGAAAACTCTATCCCAAGACAGTGGAAAACCATGGTACAGAGGCTATGGCACTACCCAAGACTAGAGAATAATGGGTAGATTTTAGAGTGTCTTTCTCCTAGAAAAGCCTCTTACCATAGCGAAAGAGTTTCTTCTATCCTTAACAATAGGAAAATAGCCACTGAACAATTACAGAACAGTAGTTAACCCCTTGTATGAGGACAGTGGAGAATGTGGTAAGAATAGGCTAAATTATTTGATGTATGTATAGGCAAAGCAAAAATGAACCGCAACCAGAGAGAGGACTCCAATATAGCACTGTCTGGCCAGTCAAAGGATCCAATAACTCTCTGAACTATTAACGGCTGATGATGATGATATATCTATCTATTTATGTATATATGTGATAAATATATATATATATATATATATATATATATATATATATATATATATATATATATATATATACAGTATATACATATATATATATATATATATATATATGACAATTTTTAGTGAAGCAATAGCGCCAATAGATTGCAGCGAAATTTTAATTTATTATTATTATTATTATTATTATTATTATTATTATTATTATTATTATTACTAGCTAGGCTACAACCCTGGTTGGAAAAGCAGGATGCTATAAGCCCAAGGGCTCCAACAAGGAAATTGCCCACTTAAGAAAAGAAATAAGGAAATAAACTACATGGGAAGTAATGAACAATTAATATCGAATATTTTATCCTGCTTTTGATTACCATCATTATACTATAATGCATTCATAATTTTCCCCAAAAAATCTCTGGCTCCATTGCACTGAAACCTTGGTAACAGTCGGTCATGTCCCATTAGCTTCATCAAGTGCGAGATTTAAAGATGAGAATTTCTCGGGCCTGGATATTTTACCGTTTTAATGTTTATCATAGCAAGATTCTTATATTCATGCTAAGATAAAACTCTCTTTCTCTCTCTCTCTCTCTCTCTCTCTCTCTCTCTCTCTCTCTCTCTCTCTCTCTCTCTCTCTCAACGAAAAATATGGTCCTATATTATCATGTATGATTTACTATATCCCTTGGCGTCATATCTAATCCTCCCTCCCCTTTCCTCTCCCACTGTCTCTCTATGCCTCCCTCCCCTACCTGAGTCTCACTCTCTCTTCCTCTTCCTCCCTCTCTCTTTCTCTTCCTAGCCCACACTTTTCCTATGACATATTATCATTTAACTGTAGTTTAGTACCCCATCTGCAACTCTCTCTCTCTCTCTCTCTCTCTCTCTCTCTCTCTCTCTCTCTCTCTCTCTCTCTCTCTCTCTCTCTCTCTCTCTCACACACACACAACTGATATTGAACGTGTATGGAAAATTAAAAAAAAATGGCCTACTTATGAATTTTTAGAGATAAAAAACTGCTTACAATCTTCCTCAGTTATCATTCATTTTCGGTAATCTACAAAATCCGTATCAGAAATTATTCATTTTTGGTAATCCACAAAATCCTTATTAGAAATTATTAGATTTTGGTAATCCACAAAATCCTTATTAGAAACTATTAGATTTTGGTAATCCACAAAATCCTAATCAGAAATTATTATATTTTGGTAGTCCACAAATCCTTATCAGAAATTATCTTTTGGTAATCCAGCTGCTTTACTGATCTCTCAGTAATGGTACATTTCAAAACTTGTAATTTTTGCAGGTGAGAATATTATAACCAGCCAATCAACATCGACATGCATGTGCTTGTCATTAAGACCTACCCTTTATGTAATAAATTACTGTGTCAAGATTGTGAACTCGAGAGTCATTCGTCTTGTATCACTATTTTTACATCACTGATGTTATTGGTCCTTTAGGAAGGAATTTTTTTCGTTGTTCCATATCTGTCTTGGATGATGTCAGTTGTACATGTCTGTTTCTGTACTTTTATGTTTATGTACTTTGTGTACTTAAACATCAATTGGGTTTTATTCATTTTTATTCGACTCATTCTCACCTGATTTTTTTTTAGAAATGTTTATATCCGCTTTATTTGTTTC
Organism: Palaemon carinicauda; assembly: GCF_036898095.1. Classification (NCBI taxonomy): domain Eukaryota; kingdom Metazoa; phylum Arthropoda; class Malacostraca; order Decapoda; family Palaemonidae; genus Palaemon; species Palaemon carinicauda. Next base: position 57,017,800 of record NC_090746.1, read on the forward strand.
CTTTTATTGTCTCTTATTTAATTGGATTATATTTTTCCTTTTACTAAGATGAAACATTCATGTCTAATGATTCCTGAAGCTGTAAAGTTGAAGATTTTTATTTATATAAAAATCTGTTGAATATTTTCACATCAAAATAACAAATAACAAAGTGGGTGTGGGTAATTTTGATTATATTTATTTATTTATATGTACCGTATATACTGTATATTGTATGTATCCATCTATCTGCATGTGTTTATATATTTTATATAAGAAATTTTAAGTAATAGGAGAAAAAGGCATGAAATAATTAAACTATAACGTAAAAAGTCCGCATGTAAAGCTAAACAATGTAAAAGATAAATGTGCGTGAAATATGTTTTATTCATAAAGATCATGAATGAAAGAATTAGGAAGATTATGGTATTATGTAACATGATAGGCCGATCCTTATAATTTCATAGCGTTACAGAACAACTGAACATCAAAATAAGCTCGAAATTATATATATATATTTTTTTTTAAAGTCCATTCGAATACAAACGCGAGTAAATCTGTGCCGTAAGTACAAGTCTGGCTTAGTCTCAGATTAATTTCGGTAATGGACTGCATGACTATAATGCATGCAGAGCATTAAAACTTTTTCCAAATAGTTTGTCTGGTTAATGAGAAAGAAGCTACCTCAGACAGCCACGTGGGATCCGGACTTCGAAAATGCATCAGGATCGAAGTCTGATTTGAAAGCCATCTGGAAATACGAATCTCCTGATGGGAATTAGTAACTAAGGTTAAAGCAACATACTCCTGAAGTTAGTTCTGTATTTTCTTTTTTTATTTAGATCTTGCTTAATGCTACATTTTTTTTATTCAATTTGCCTTTTTATAAAGCTTGTTTGACGCTAAAAAAAAAAATGAAATTGCTCTTTTTTAAAGTATTTCTATATCCCTTGATCATGTATGTAAGACAATATTTAGCCTCATTCGCAAAATTTTATTTTTGAAACTGAAACTGACAGAAGAGCACACGCAATGTGAAAGTGTGATTAGCTATAAGAATTTGGGTTTTCAATGAATGATTTGATGATGGGTGAGCTTCTAAAGAAAATAGAAAAATAGAAAAAAATATTCCTGAAATAAAAGCGACTTAATTGACATCAGGAAGAAAATTAGAAGTTGGGTGCGCTCTCTCTCTCTCTCTCTCTCTCTCTCTCTCTCTCTCTCTCTCTCTCTCTCTCTCTCGACCCATTTATCATCACCTCCAGCCTAATGACAGTCCCTCTTAATTGGAGTGAAGTTTTGTTGACTTTGCCTTCAATACTCTCTATCCCTCCCTCCCTTACATTCCCTCCCTCCCTCTCTCTATCCCAAACTGCCATCTATATAAGGAATCTAGTTCATACGTACGGTACCCTGCCATTATCCTTTTAATGGTCAAGTCTGCAGTCAACTAACGCGTATGATATACATTCCTTCTGTTTCATCATTCTCCCTGACAAACTATTTCGTAATGTTAACTCCGGATGGAACAGGGGATAGATGGAATGTAGTTGCTTGGATATTTGGAAATGTAAACAGAGATTGAATGAGTTTCCGAGTTGAAAAGTTTTGTATTCAACATAATTCCGGTGTAGGGTTTCTAGTTACCTTAACTTTCAATTCTTAGATTAAACTATATTTATTATTGATTCTGAAATTATATTGTTTAGTAGTTAGTATAACTCATTGAATTAAATTCAACTGTTTTAAGGCAAATTTCACTTAGCATAACTTCCAGATTTAACTGGATATCTTTTAAAAATAAAGTGATTGCCAAAGTTAAAAAGAGTCGTCGCTTATGTAATAGGCTACAGTATATCCGATGTTTAATTTAGCTTTATTTAATTAAATGTTTACCTTTATATTACTTTATATTTTCAGTTCAAAATAAGTAATAGGTACCTTTATATCTGAGGTAATTTGTTGAAATTATATATAATCTTAGAATGTTATATTATATTAAATTGACATTAGATCAAGTTTCTTGTGATATGATGTGAAGATTAGAGTGACTAATAATTGATATGACGCATAAAGTTTCAAAGAATTGCATGAAGTATGAAATACAGTTAGTATGACGAAACAGAACGAGTTATTGTTAATATGATGTTCAAGATCTCATTATTGAAAGGTTAACAACATTTCATAAATCACAATGATAATAACTAAGATGTTATTTGTTATCTGAATGAGGTAATAATATCCCTTATGGATTATTTACTCATAAGAGATAGCTATTTAGATTAACATTTGAAGTTAGACATGTTATTATCGTTATAGTACGAGATGTTGTAGAAAAGATGAAATTAACCAAGTTAAAGTGATGTGTTAATTTGAATAAGTTGAATAATCAGGAAGTTTGAAGTGAAGTGATAAGATTGTTGATGCCTCTTGAACACTTCCCTGCCTGGTGATCTACTGGACGGGGTTCGAGACCGCTCAAGCTTGATAACTCTTGTAGTGCTGCGAGTTCTTTATCCACGTCAGCAAGGAATGGGGCTTTTGGAAAAGCCTGTAGTTCTACCTGTTGAGTCATTAGCAGGCATTGCCTAGCCCTCCCTGGTCCTAGCTTTAGGCGGACGAGATGCTTGGGTGCTGATCTTATGTAGAAGTGGTCAAATTCTAGGGCATTGTCCTGTAAGGCACTGTCACTGTCCTTTGCCTCTGTCATTCATGAGTGACCTTTAATTTATATTTTCTTTCTTTTTTTTTCTTTTTTTTTTAGCCTGATCTCTTTTGTTAATGCGTCGTTGGATTTGCTTTCATCCGTTGTCCTCGTTAGCCTCATTAGTGATCTAAAATGAAACACTAATGAGGCATTTTATGATTTCATCGAAAAGACTCCGCCTCTGATTAATGACCTTCCCACGTGTCATCGTCTATCAGACATTCATAATAGCAGCGGCCAATCTTAACCCTCCATCAATCTTGTTGGCACGTCGTTAGCTTGATAAGTCGGTTTGCCCTGTCTGTCACGGTAAGCCCAATGGAAAGAATCACCTGATGAAGGAAATTGAGGAAACTGAAGGAAATAAAGAAGTTTTGGCATTTCTTTGGGATTCCAAATGCCATTGCGGTCCTTATCAGAATTGTTAGTTTTCCAACCACAGGTTTAAGTGTTTAAAGGCCACTCATGAATGACAGAGGTAATGGACAGTGACTATGCCATAGAGACCCTATATACATATTATGACCAACCCACAATCACTTCTTCACCCAAGATAAGACCATGTAAGGGCAGACAGTGGATGCTGATGACTCTATATGTAGACCTATAGGCAACCCAAAACTCCCCATCCTTTGCTCACAAGAGCAGACAAGGACTTTTCCAGTAGGCCACCACTTATAATAATTATTTTTCACGAATGGAAACTTAAGGTAAACATTCCATTTTATTTGTGCCATTTAGCATGGATTTATTTAATTGACACATGGGGCGCTATGTGGCGGATTTTAGACGCTGGGCTCAAAGTTCACGTCCTTTTAATTGACGTACATGTGACCTTTGTTTTCTGAATGCGTCCTATGATATTTCCCTGGCTGAAATGATTTGATATTACGGGCTTGAATGTTCATAGTTTGCTCCACTGTCTTGAGTTAGAGTTATCCTGCTTGAGGGTACACTCTGGCACACTATTATATTTATATCTGTTTCCTTATTTCCTCACTGTGCTATTTACCCTGTTGGAGCCCTTGCTCTTATAGCATTCCGATTTTCAAACTAGGATTTTAGCTTAGCTAGTAATAATAATCATAATAATAATAATAATAATAATAATAATAATAATAATGTTGATGATGATGATGATGATGATGATAATAATAATAAAAAAATATCAATCAGAGATTTCTGACTTCCGCCAAAAGTTAATGGAGTTGTCCATGGCCTATGATCTATGTTTAGGAAATTTCGTCAAAATCCGTCCATTTGGAAATCCGGATCTAGAATCCGGCTCATCTCCAAAATTTAAATAAACCATTTATTGGAAGTATTAAATAAAATAGATAATGATGACAATGACCAGGATAATCAATCCCAACGGTCCTTTTATTGTACATGATATTAACTTTCTAACTATAGCTCTTCTGTGCTTTTGTAGGTCTAGAGAAGGCTTAAGATAGATTACCAAGAGAAGGAATGTTTTGGTACCTGAGGAAAGTCCCTGAGAAGTTAGTTATAACGGTAGAGATGATGTACAAAAGAACAAGGACTTAATGTAATAACAGCTGGTGGGGAAACAGAAACTTTCGAGGTTATTCTTTGATTACACCAGGGGTCAGCATTAAGCCCACTTTTATGTGTGCTGGTCTTGGATTTGTTAAGCGAAGAGATCAGAAATAAAGAGTTGTGGGAGTTGCTATATGTGCCGTAGGTGATTTGTTGGTTACCGCTGAAAATTAGGAAGACTTACAGAGAAGGGTTGCAAGTGCCAAGAACCTTTGGAAAGGGGTGGCTTGAGGCTAAATGTGTATAACACTGAAGCAGTGGTGACCAGTAAAGAAGATAGTGACAAGAGAGCCATACATGAAAGTAGAGCTTCGGTTATAAAACATTGTGGAACAATTTAGGTACTTGAGATCTACTATAAGTCAGGATGGAGGACGTGAGGCTGAAGTTGAGAATGATATAAAAGCATCCTTGGAAAAGTGAAAGAACGTAGCAGGAGTGGTATGTGATAAGAAAAGGCAAACCAAGCTAAAAGTCAAAACCCACAGCACAGTAAAAGACAAGTGTTAATGTGTGGGCTCTAAAACGAAAAGAGGAAGCAAAGTTTAAGAGAACAGATATGAGAATGTTGAGGTTGATCATGGAATATAGCTGCTTAAAATATGGGAAAATTATGAAATAAGAGGAATGGCAGGCGCAGTAAAGGTTACAAAGTTGATAAGAGTGTCACGACTTAGATGGTGTGGACAGGTGTTGAGAATGGATGGTGGGGAGGGAGTGAGGAGGGCTTGAGAGGAATCTGTTAGCGGGACCGGGGAGATCGAGAGGGAGGCAGAGAATTGGATGGCGAAATAAAATGAAAGATAATATGGAGAGCAGATGTTTGGCGGGAGAGAATGTCTTTAATAGTAGGCATTGAGAGGGTGCATCAGGCAACCGACCCTTTAATGTAGGGATAACGCAGGCAAAGAACATTGATTTTATTCCATTATTCTTTTTAAACATTACAACGTTAGAATTGATTACTTCTATATATATAACAGGTTATCTCATCCAAAAAATTAATTTTCTCCTATTTACTATTATTTCATACACAATGATTTGATGTGAAAGGGTGGCCAGAGAAAAGTTTTAACAACAGTAACAAAATCTTTTTGTTTTACCACGCCTATTTTTCTCCTTGTGCTCTTCCAATCCTCATCTTATATACACATCACTTCTAATCCATCATATGACTACTTTCTTTAAGTTAAAACCCTCGGTCACCTAGTTTCTTCCCCTCCTGGGATTTAGCAACTCATGATTTTGAAAGCAAAGCCTCTCCATAGAACCGCAAAGCTGCAAAAATGGGACGTACTCCATAGGTATACATTTATGCATGAATGTTTGTTTCTTTGCCGGGTGTTTTGGTATGTGGGGATATAGAGGATGTTGCAAAAACTGGGTCAGTCTCTCAAAGAAAATGTGAATTATGTCGTTAGCGATGAAAGAAAGTTATTTATTTGACGAAGAGGGGAGAAATGATAGATGACAAGGTAAGCCATTTAAGGGGAAAAGATAATAGTCTGTGGGTTGGACACTAAGTGTGAAGTATGATGGACCCTTTGCGAAGAGGGGGTAAATTGTGACATTTTTTATGCATAGAAACACAGCATAAACGTACATAAATATGTGTTTGATGATCTTTGTATATTATGTATCGGAAGATACTTTTTATAGACAAATATTACTCAGTATTAGTTATTTCATGGCAGTAATCTGTTATTTTTCGTAATTATTTTTAATATTTTTTTCAAAATGGACGGTAGAGGAGATAGTGTGCATTTGAGAATTTTCGGGGAACTGACAGTAATGAAGGAGAAATTACTATAGATGACTGAAATAGTGACAGAGGAAACAACCTTATTTTAGGATTAAAAATGAAAAAGGAAAAATCTTTATGTGTTATACAATATCTTAGAAAAATCTCTCAATGGAAACTTGATTGGTGATTTTGAAGATGCAAGACAAAATGGAAAATTTGTTACGATAGAATAAGAACGTTTTGTGACTTAATCAAAAGTATTTTTCTAAGAATGTAAGCAAAGTAGTTTTTGTCTGTGTCTAATTTCTATGGCTTCTCAGTGTATCTTTAGATGAATGGAATGCTTCGATAAATCAGACAAAGGATATTCGATGTAGATGCAAACCTGGGTGAAAAATAAGTATGGTGAAACGAGTGTAAAATGGCTGACTTTTATGAAAGTTACACTACTGATTTAGAGTGAATAAACGCAATTAAAACAAAGAAAGGAGTATGAAGGCATTTGCAAGATGAAAAGGTTGATATGTAAACATGGACAAGATTAACAATTTGAGGGAATGGAACCCAGGAAAAATAAAATTGCTAAGAATAGTGGATGAATAATGGAAGGAGTAAAGCACGGAAGGTAGGAGGTTCTGTGTAAAAGACCTGAAAATTACTAAGAGTGTTCAATGATGCATGTACGAAAGGATTGTTTAGCTTAATCTTCCTAATGAAAAGGAAATGTGGGCATTAAACTCTCATGGAAGGAAAAAGGTTGAATCAGTTGAGATGAATTTATGTGAGGTACAAGTGGTGTATGAATAATTAAAAAAAAAAAAGCGAGAAATATAAACGAGTATATGCTTTAATAAGAATATCTTTGATGAAAGGATGCATCAGATATCATGGAAGGTTTGGTCATGTGGGAAGAATGAAGAGCGATTGGTTGGTGAAATAAGTATATCATTTAGAAGTGTTAGGAGAAAGGGGAATTGGAATGACCTACTATGCATTTCAGACCCTGTGTTATACTGTTTTTCACAAATATCTTCTATACAAACAACGGGATCAGTTTGATATTTTGGCACAGTTTCTTTGACACAGTCCGCTAATTTATGACTACACTGTGATGCCAAGTGTGTTTCATTAATGAGCTTACTCTTGGCTTTCAAGCATAAGTTGGTGAGAGCCGAGTAGGCATTCAGACAATGGATCTCCGTGACGTAGGTGTGACGCGTATAACAAGCTCGCTCTCTCTCTCTCTCTCTCTCTCTCTCTCTCTCTCTCTCTCTCTCTCTAACATAGAAACCTACTACGGGTGCATGCTCCATTCATAAAGTGTGTGTGTGTGTATATATATATATATATATATATATATATATATATATATATATATATATATATATATATATGCGTTATGTGGTACTGTATATGTCATTTTATATTTGAGTGACACAACGTGAAAATAAAGGCGAGGGAGGGTAATGTGGAGGGTGATAACGAGCTAACGAGCGTGAATGATGGCAAACGTAAGTATAAAGAGAGAGAGAGTGCTGGTTATATACGTCTCACCTACGTCACAGAGATCCATTGTCCGAATGCCTACTCGGCTCTCGCCAACTTATGCTTGAAAGCCAAGAGTAAGCCCATTAATGAATCACACTTGGCATGGCAGTGTAGTGTCATAAATTAGCGGACTGCGTCAAAGAAGCTGCGCCAAAATATCACACTGATCCCGTTGTTTGCATAGAAGATATTTGCGAAAAACAGTATAACACGTGGTCTGAAATGCATAGTAGGAAAAGCTGAATGTAATTAGAAAAACAGTTAAAGGAAAGGAAATATCCTGCTATGCTGTAAACCTGAGTATATGCAAGATTGGGTAGGGTTTGATAGTCTGATTAAGAGCCAACTGTGTAGATTTACAAAAGAGCTTATATTGAAGAAGCTCCTTGGAGGGAAATTGATCCCTGTATTGGCATTTAGCTTATATATACAGTATATATATATATATATATATATATATATATATATATATATATATATTGTTACAACCCTTGTCGGGCCTTGGCGCAAGTTCTTATTGCACGATAAGAGAGGTCAGTGTTTACAAGAAATATCAGGCAGTAAAATGGTCAGCGGAAACGAAAACACTTGGGAAAACTTACCAAATTAAAATTAACAACAATTTTTAGAACAGTCAACCTTGGGACTACCTAACAGTTTGACTAAACAACTTACAACTAACTATTAATAACTAACACTTAACAAATACTAATTAACAATTAACAACCCACCACATGAGCATTAATGCCTAAAAAGGCACACACCGAGACAGGGCTTAATACTAACAAATTTCTTAAGGTGAAACACTACACTGTCAACAAGAGAGAGTCAAATAATTAAAACAAAAAGCACACAAAAAGATATAGGTATTCTCACACTCTTTGAGGCTGGAGAAAAAAAAACACCCACAGCTCCAAATAAGTAGCGGCTCCCCAGGCACCCTGCTACTGTTGGGAGTATAGCAACCGCAGGAATCTTCACCAAAGGCAGGGAAACGTAGCCCAAATCCAAAAAGAAAAAAGGCAGCTGGTCTTTCCTACGTGGCAACTGTCTCCCTACTTGACACCACGAGCTTCAAGACTCCTGCAGCTGGTCATGACGAGGATACGTCGATAGGGGTGTCTCTCCCGAGTCCACCTCAAAGCCGGGATTACTTCGTCGGGTCTGCGGACTGCAGGAGAGAACATGCAGGAACTGCAAAACACCGCAGGTGGCAGAAATGCACCTGCAAAAAGTGGTCAACAGTGGGTAGCACAATCCTCATAAGGCTAAATTTAGCCAGCAGCTGCAGTAGGTCCTGGAAACCTTGGGCCCAGACTGTGTACTTTAGCAAACAAGTTCCTTACTAGTAAACACCGGTGTCTCTTCCCACCAAGGAAAGCGTTAAACTAGACACTTATAAATCATTAAATGAGTGGGGAGGAGGTTAAAGCAGCACTTCAACAGAAAAAAAATTTAAATTTACAATTACAGCCTTATAAACTATAATATTGTACTAAATTTACATAAAAAAAATGCAGAAACAAGGCTGACCAAAATAAAAGAAAGAATTACGTTAATACATAATATATATATGTTTATATATATATATATATATATATATATATATATATATATATATATATATATATATATATTATTTCATTACATAATTTTCAGTCGTGAAAACATTCACCCACAATCACAAATATATGCTCTATGTATTAATACATATGTCCGTATATATATATATATATATATATATATATATATATATATATATATATATATGCATATATATACATATATATATATATATAAATTATATATATATATATATATATATATATATATATATATATATATACGGGGCACCAGCCATCCGTTGTGATACTACCGCTAGAGTGTTATGGGGTCCTTTGACTGGCCAGACAGTACTGCATTGGATCATTCTCTCTGGTTACGGTTCACTTTCCCCTTGCCTACACATACAGCGAATAGTCTTGCATATTCTTTACAGATTCTCCTTTGTCCTCATACACCTGACAACACTGAGATTACCAAACAATTCTTCATCACCCAAGGGGTTAATTACTGCCCAGTAATTGCTCAGTAGCATGGTAAGCAACTCTTCTAGGAGAAGGACACTGTTCTCTAGTCTTGGGTAGTGCCATAGCCTCTGTACCATGGTCTTCCACTGACTTGGGTTAGAGTTCTCTTGCTTGAGGGTACACTCGGGAACACTATTTGATATAATTTCTCTTCCTCTTGTTTTGTTAAAGTTTTTTATAGTTTTTATGGGAAATAATTATATTAATGTTGTTACTCTTCTTAGAATATTTTATTTTTCCTTGTTTCCTTTCATCACTGGGCTATTTTCCCTGTTTGGGCCCCTGGGCTTTTAACATACTGCTTTTCCAACTAGGTTTGTAGCTTTGCAAGTAATAATAATATATATATATATTTATATATATATATATATATATATATATAATATACAATTTATATATATATATATATATATACTGTACATATATACATATGTATATATATATATATATATATATATACTTATATATATATGTATATATATATGTATATATATATGTATATATATGTGTATATATATATATATATATACATATATATATATATATATATATATATATATATATATATATATATATATATATATATACAGCTGAATGGGAAAAGTCAAATGTTCATCCGTATTTCTACTGTTGCGCTTAGGTTCGAATCCATAACCGTTTAGATGTACTTATCAAAAAGGAATTTATTATTATTATTATTATTATTATTATATATATATATATATATATATATATATATATATATATCTGTGTGTATGTATTTATCCATACACCTGTACGCTTGTGATTGAGAGCGAATTCTTTCTTGATTAAAAATTACCTAATTATGTAGTCCACCCTAAGGTCAGGCGTAATGAATCTAGGTGCCTTTTTATGCCATAGCTGGACGGAATGGAGTATTCATCTGTTTCTTATCTCCCGAATTGTAACGGGTAACTATAAAGCCCCGAGTAATTAATTACAAATATGTAATTAGATGATATGCTAGATTTCCTAATTAATGGTTTTCTGAGACCATCTACATTTCAGACCCTTGTCCTTATCTCTGCTAATGAACTTCACCAAAGCTTATGTTACGTTCCTTATATGTGTATGTATACATGTATGTGTGTATGCATGAAAATTTACCTTTCGATGTGGGGTATATCCAAGAAGGCTAGATATATTTAACCTACTTGGTTATACCTAACTTGTGACAACCCAACCCTGATGAGTTTATCAATAGAAATATCAGTGTAAATAAATTCATGTATTTTTACATTGATAAAGACAAGCTAGGTATATACTTGTAGACTTTTTAAGTTTTCGCAAAGTATTTATGATGTTTAGTATTTTCCATTAAAAGAATTAAGAGATGATTTTTTTATCAATAATTCTTTTCGATTTTTCTTTATGTATTGGTAGTCCTTCACACTTCAAGAAATCATTTGAATGTCTTCACTATGTTTTTCTCATTTCAGAACAGTGGAAAATTCGATGAGCAAAACTATACCGATCAATTTGTTTTAAGAAAAAAAAAATAAAATACGATAGTGTTAATTGGATTTCCTTTTGTTAGAACAGAACTACTTTTATGAAATCTTTTTATATTTTAGCATTTTTTCTCTGCGGTCATAACCGCAAACTTACGCTATTGTTTCATTTCATTTCTGTGGTACCTGAATTTCCTCATTTCTCCTGTGTTTATTCTTTTATTAATATTTTTGTCAATTTTGAAGCTCTTATTCTGTAAACTTCTGTTAAAAGTAACTCGTTACTTCTGCTAATTTTGGAACGATGTTAACGTCACATATAGTTCCCCCCCCCCCCTCTCTCTCTCTCTCTCTCTCTCTCTCTCTCTCTCTCTCTCTCTCTCTCTCTCTCTCTCTCTCTCTCTGTTGATATTTATGTGGCTGTAATAAGTTTAACATTTCAAATGTTGTTGACTTTCAAATCTTTGATAAAATATTCTCTCTCTCTCTCTCTCTCTCTCTCTCTCTCTCTCTCTCTCTCTCTCTCTCTCTCTCTCTCTCTCTCTCTCTCTCTCCAAGTAAACACGGAAGCGTAAATTTATTCGTTTATGTAACAACCCTTTTTTTATTCACAATAGAAATGTTTTTTTTCTGTAGAGGGCCTAACTTTCTTTGATACATCAACATATATATTTGAGGCCTCAGTTTACGCTTGGGAAATTGATGATCTCTCTCTCTCTCTCTCTCTCTCTCTCTCTCTCTCTCTCTCTCCTCTCTCTCTCTCTCTCTCTCTCTCTTCCTTCTTGTCTTTTCCATCCTTAAGCTCCCTGTCGTTTGCTATCGAAATTATTGTAGATTGTAACATTGAAGGTTTTTATAAGTAATGAATTGTACGAAACGAATGGAAAATTAAACAATACACAGTGAACCACAATTAAGAAAGTAGGTGGATCTTAACTATAATCCCGATTTTGTCTGAACTCTTTTTTGTCTCTGTTAGCAGTCAATTGGCGTAGGAAAAGGGATCGAGGTTTAATCTTATCAGAATACGGATCTGTGTTTTTTTTTTTTTTTTTTTTTTTACTAAACCTCCTGGTGTTTTGCAATTCGGAAGTGGGTTGATCAGCAGTGAAACAGGTGGCTCAGTTTGCAGTAATTTCTGAAATGAGGAAATAAGCCAGCTTACAAGTTTCGTATTTTACTATTATTTATTGTGTTTAGAATCCTTTCCGTCATAAATCAGATGAGTTCTGTGTATACCTTGGTAGTTTTTTTTTAACTAATTAATGGTGTCAAAAAACAATATAAACGAAAGATATTAACGAAAGACTAGATCTTTAGATTATAATTAGAATTTGTCTGATCCTATTTTTAACTCGTCTGTTTCTTTTTATGAAGACTAGAAAACTAGCGATTTACTTGCTAGTAGTTATGTTTCTTCGTCATCAGTGTTTAAATACGATTATGCATACTTGAGAAAAATACCCGGTTACTGTAACTAACTAATGGATAAAGTTCTTCAGGGTAATAAGGTATCAAGCTTTAGGTAAACAGTACTGTGTGTGGTTACATTGCTTTGTAAAGATTTTACATCTCAGTATTCAATGTATGGATGTATATATGTACTATATAATCGTTGCTTTAGAATTCCTATCCGCTATTTTTTTCCAGTTTTTAACATCCCTTGCATTGGGAATTTAGCATATGAAGAAATCACGTTGTGCAATATAGAGGAAATGTATAAACTGGAGATGAAATACTAGTTTCCAAAACAGAAATAGCTCTTAACAATATTCTAGTGATTTTCGCTACCAACTTTTCTACATGTTCTCATCAACCATCCTCCCATTCCCTGTGTACTCTCTTTTTCTTGTTCCCCATTCCCTGTGTACGTTCTTTCTCCTATTCCCAATTCCCTGTGTACGTTATTCTCTTATTCACAATTCCCTGTGTACGCTCTTTCTCGTTCCATATTCCGTGTGTACGCCCTTTCTTTTGTTCCCCATTCCCTGCGTACGCTCTTCTCTTATTCCCTACCGTCAAACCCATACTTTCTCAGAGGCGAAGAAGAGGGGTCTTCAGCCACCTACCGTGTTTAGCTCAAGCAAATATTGACAGCCGAGGGTAAAAAATATATAACCGGCAGTAGACTCTCAGCCCTCATTACCCGGGAAGAAGAAAGGCCTTCTGCCCTAGAGGAGACTTCTTTTAGCCCTCCCCTACATAAGGGTAACTGCTGAGGGCCTCTACATCTCTTGTGTGAAGTTAGAAAGGATTAAGGTGTGGCATGACAAATTCTGGGTGGTTTAAATCTTTCAGATTTCTTGATGAGTTTTGAGCTATGCTGGAGGAAAGAGTGACTTACCAATATATTTTATCCTGCTTTGATGTCCTTGGCTGTATGGAGTTCATTATTATTATTATTATTATTATTATTATTATTATTATTGTTATTATTATTATTATTTTTATTATTATTATTATTATTATTATTATTATTATTATTATTATTATTAAAAAGAAGAGATTAACAAGCCCAATGAATCAAGGTAGACTTACAGAGCTTGCCCTATTATTATCGGAAGAAAAATATTTATATTAATGTAAAATAAATGAATAAAGTAAAATATACATTTAAATACAATGGCTAAAAATAAGTAGATTATAAGGTAAAAATCTGTGATAAATAGACATTTAAATCTGATCTATAAAACCTGTGTTTCTTAAAAAAGTTAAAATCCTAAAAACAGAGAAATTCTGTCTAATAAAAGGCTAATAAAACCTTTTTTTCACCAATACATTGAAAGTACAGTCCAAAAGACAATGGTTTTAGTAATTTCAGGCTCAATGTCAACTATGGAATCTGAGATTCTACATCGACGTAATATTGCATTAGTTAGTTGACACTTAAGTAAATCTTACTTTCCTCTTGGTAAGGGTAGAAGAGACTTTTTAGCTATAGTAAGCAGCTCTTCTAGGAGGACACTCCAAAATCAAGCCATTGTTCTCTAGTCTTAGGTAGTGCCATAGCCTCTGTACCATGGTCTTCCACTGTCTTGGGCTAGAGTTCTCTTGCTTAAGGGTACACTCGGGCACACTAGTCTATCTTATTTCTCTTCCTCTTGTTTTGTTGAAGTTTTTATAGTTTATTTAGGAAATATTTATTTTAATGTTGTTACTGTTCTTAAATATTTTATTTTTCCCTGTTTCAATTCCTCACTGGGCTATTTTCCCAGTTGGAGCCCCCGGGCTTATACCATCCTGCTTTTCCAACTAGGGTTGTAGCCTAGCAAGTAATAATAATAATAATAATAATAATAATAATAATAATAATAATAATAATATAGCT
>NC_090746.1:57037227-57047227 GCF_036898095.1 Palaemon carinicauda
AGATTTGAAGTTCACCAAACAGCATAAAAGCTAAAAAGAAAGCACAAAAACTAATAGGTTACATAAAGAGTCCATTCAAATACAGAAACAAAGGCACTGTACTTCAGCTGTTACATCACTAATAACACCCCATCTAGAATACAGTGTCCAATTCTGTGCTCCGATTATTCAGAAAGTATTCAGAAGGAGATAGATAGATTGGAAACAGTACAAGCTATGGCCACCAAACTAGTTCCAACACTAAGGCGAATAATTCAGATATAGACAGAGGATGGACCGTTTGAACTTATTTGATATACAAACTCGACAACTAAGGGTACAACTAATAAAGGCATTCAAAATTCGCAAAGAAATATCAAATTTAGATTACAATAATCTATTTATGCTTTGCACGAATAAGTCCAGAGGTAACGGATACAAACTGGAACTGAAAAGATACAACACACACTCAATGTGGTAATTTCTTTACCTACAAAATAGCAAATACATGGAACAGACTTCAAGCTGATGTAGTAAATTGTAACACGGTAAACGAGTTCAAGAATAAAATAGACAGGATCATAAAAAAAAAAAAACTCTCTAAACGTTCAAACCCAATCGCCCTACCCATGAAGTATCCCCGGATAGGCTAATATGTCTTTGGGACATCCAAAATGCTTGTAACACCTTATAACACTTTCTCTTTCATGTAAATATATATATATATATATATATATATATATATATATATATATATATACATATATATATATATGTATATATATATATATATATATATATATATATATATATATACTGTATATATATATATACATATATATATATATATATATATATATATATATATATATATATATATATAGGAGTCTTGTTGAACATTGCCAAAAAAGGAGATCTGAATGATTGCAATAATTACAGAGGCATCACACTTACGCCATTTGTCATGAAAATATATAGTATGCTTAATCTACAAAGGTTAGAGAGAAAGATTGATGAAAAGCTGAGAGATGAACAAGCGGGATTTATAAGAAGTAGAAGTTGTACTAACCAAATTTTCATTTTCGTTTTCATTTTCATTTTAAGACATGCTGTACAGCGATGTGTAGAATATAGGAATCCACTGTTGATGGCATTTGTAGACTATGAAAAAGCCTTTGATAGTGTGCACCAGTCAGTCAATCTTGTGGAGTTCCTTTAAAGTATGTGAATTTGATTGAATCTGTTCATGAGCATAGTAAATGCAAAGTTAATGTTATTGGAGTCCTATCAAATGAATTTCCAGTGAACACCGGAGTACTCCAGGGGAAATGTGGTGTCACCTATGTTGTTTATCCTCCTCATGGATTTTGCAATGCATAGAACAATTGGAGATGGTGGAGAAGGATTGGACTGGATTGGTAAGAGGAAGTTAGCTGACCAAGAGTATGCAGATAACGCTGTCCTTATTAGCAGAACACCACAGGATTTGTAATGCTTGCTTACCAGAATACATGAAATATCACAGGAGGTTAGGTTCAAGATAAAGAGAAGAAAGGAAGAGATGATAAAAATGGAATATGCAATGGAAGACGAAATATCATTAAAAGAAGAAAGGATTAATGAGGTAGAACATTCAAATGTTTAGGAACTATGATCTTTAATACAGGGTGTTTAGAATTGGAGTTTCATGATAAATTGAAAAAAGCAAATCAGACAATGGTTAAGTTAAATAAAATTTGGAAATCAAATCGCCTGAAATTACATATATAAATCAGGCTATATATCAGTTTAGTGAGATCGCTGTGACTGTATGGACATGAGTTGTTGTATGACGATGAAATAATATCCAATAGATTTTGTAGATTTGAGAACAAAGTCCTCAGAGGAATATTGGGAGTTAAATGGCAGGTCAGGATTATTATTATTATTATTATTATTATTATTATTATTATTATTATTATTACTTGCTAAGATACAGTCCTAGCTGTAAAAGCAGGATGCTATAAGCTCAGAGGCTCCAACAGGGAAAATAGCCCAGTGAGGAAAGGAAAAAAGTAAAATAGAATATTTTAAGAGTAACAACAATAGAATAAATATCTCCTATATCAACTATAAAAACTTTATTAAAACAAGAGGAAGAGAAATAAGATAGAATAGCGTTCTCGAGTGTACCTTCAAGCCAGAGAACTTTAACCCAAGACAGTGAAAGACCATGGTACAAAGACTATGGCACTACCAAAGACTAGAGAACAATGGTTTGATTTTGGAGTGCCCTTCTCCTAGAAAAGCTGCTTACCATAGCTAAAGAGTCTCTTCTGCTCTTACCAAGAGGAACGTGGCCACTGAACAATTAGTGCAGTAACCCCTTGAGGGTAGAAGAATTGTTTAGTAATCTGTGTTGTCAGGTGTATGAGGATAGGCGAGAATATGTAAAGAATAGGCCAGACTATTCAGTGTGTGTGTTCAGGCAAAGGGAAAATGAACCGTAACCAGTGACATGGATCTAATGTCGTACTATGAGGCCAGTCAAAAGATCCCAAAACTCTCTAGTGGTAGTATCTCTATTAGAAATTAAACTATAAGAGAGATTACTAGAGTGCCATATATGTATGAGATCATGGTGGGGGCCAGATGGAGATGGTTTGGGCATGCTTTTCGCACTCCCCGAGAGAGATTACTTCACCAAACTTTCAACTGGGCATCACAAAACACTAGAAGAGTTGGAAGACCCAGACCTACATGGCTGAGGACTATGAAACGTGAAGTAGGAGATGACGAATGGAGAAGTATTGATTTAAAAGCTCAAGATAGAGACGACTAGCAAAATCTAATTGAGGCCCTTTGCGTCAATAGGCGTAGGAAATGATGATGATAAAGATGATATATATATATATATATATATATATATATATATATATATATATATATATGTATATGTATATATATGTATGTATGTATGTATGTATGTATATATGCAGTATATATATATATATATATATATATATATATATATATATATATATATATATATATATATATATATATATATATATATATATAAATTGAATTTTTGTGATTTATTAAGAATTCTCAAGTTTGTGTAATAGATTTATCTATATTAGAAAAGTCTCTCTCTCTCTCTCTCTCTCTCTCTCTCTCTCTCTCTCTCTCTCTCTCTCTCTCTCTCTCTCTCTCAGATGAGAGAGTGAAATAATATAATGATTATTATACAAAATATGCGTGGGTCTGTAGCTCTACGTAATTTTTCTAGTGTGTAATGTAAATGTAACGTAAATATTACATTTTATCTAGAAGTTGCATTTAATTAAGCTAACAATGATATTATACTAAGCTGTATAGTTCTGCTTAATCTCTCACTAAAGGAAAGCGAGAGAAAACTTCCTTTTTTATAATTAACTACCACATTGGATTTACAATATAACAATGCTTATTCCGGGTTTCAGTACCTATTTATAACGTAATTCAAGGAAGATTTTCCTTCACTATTACTCAGGCGGTTCATATATTTTTCCACCTGTTCCTTTCAATATATAATGATGAATAACTTTCTTTAACCGAGCTCCATTTATAGATTATTATTAGAACGGAATTTCGAGGAAACTCTATTCAGAGGTTATTGCACATCAGTATCATTAGTATACGTCATCTGAACAAGTGTTGACAATCGAAATTGCAATCGGAAGCCTGTTTACCGCTACAAGTTTAAACAGTCGGCTTTCATCATCTCAGGTTATCACCCAAATCTATTAAGATCTTGTTTGTCCGTAGAAGACATTCCAGTCAATGCTTAAACGCTTTTCACTTAATCTATTTTCCTGTGTCCCCAAAATTTATCATTGAACATACTCTCTTCATCTTCTGGAAGCAAATCTCAGTAATAATGATCATTGAACATACTCTCTTCATCTTCTGAAAGCAAGTCTCAGCAAAGATGATCATTGAACATACTCTCTTCATCTTCTAGAAGCAAGTCTCAGCAAAGAGGATCATTGAACATACTCTCCTCATCTTCTGGAAGCAAGTCTCAGTAAAAATGATCATTGAACATACTCTCTTCATCTTCTGAAAGCAAGTCTCAGCAAAGATGATCATTGAATATACTCTCTTCATCTTCTAGAAGCAAGTCTCAGCAAAGAGGATCTTTGAACATACTCTCCTCATCTTCCGGAAGAAAGTTCCAGCAAAGATGATCATTGAACATACTCTCTTCATCTTCTGGAAGCAAGTCTCAGCTAAAATGATCATTGAATATACTCTCTTCATCTTCTAGAAGCAAGTCTCAGCAAAGAGGATCTTTGAACATACTCTCCTCATCTTCCGGAAGAAAGTTCCAGCAAAGATGATCATTGAACATACTCTCTTCATCTTCTAGAAGCAAGTCTCAGCAAAGAGGATCTTTGAACATACTCTCCTCATCTTCCGGAAGAAAGTTCCAGCAAAGATGATCTTTGAACATACTCTCCACATCTTCTGGAAGCAAGTCCCAGCAAAGATGATCATCAAACATATACTCCTCATCTTCTTGAAGCGAGTTCCAGTAAAGATGATCATTGAACATTCTCTCCTCACTTTCTGGAAGCAAGTTCCAGCAAAGATGATAATTGAACATACTCTCCTAATCTCCTGGAAGCAGGTTCCATCAGAGATGATCTTTAAACAAACTCTCCTCATGTTCTGGGAGAAAGTCTCAGCAAAGATGATCATTGACATACTCTCTTCATCTTCTGGAAACAATTCTCAGCAAAGATGATCATTGAACATACTCCCTTCATCTTCTGGAAGCAAGTCTCAGCAAAGATGATCATTGAACATACTCCCTTCATCTTCTGGAAGCAAGTCTCAGCAAAGATGATCATTGACATACTCTCTTCATCTTGTGGAAGCAATTCTCAGCAAAGATGATCATTGACATACTCCCTTCATCTTCTGGAAGCAAGTCTCAGCAAAGATGATCATTGAACATACTCCCTTCATCTTCTGGAAGCAAGTCTCAGCAAAGATGATCATTGACATACTCTCTTCATCTTCTGGAAGCAATTCTCAGCAAAGATGATCATTGAACATACTCCCTTCATCTTCTGGAAGTAAGTCTCAGCAAAAATGATCATTGAACATACTTTCTTCATCTTCTGGAAGCAAGTCTCTGTAAAAATGATCATGGAACATACTCTCTTCATCTTTTGGAAGTAAGTCTCAGCAAAGAGGATCATTGAACATACTCTCTTCATCTTCTGGAAGCAATTCTCAGCAAAGAGGATCATTGAACATATTCTCTTCAGCTTCTGGAAGCAATTCTCAGCAACGATGATCATTGTCATACTCTCTTCATCTTCTGGAAGCAATTCTCAGCAAAGATGATCATTGACATACTCTCTTCATCTTCTGGAAGCAATTCTCAGCAAATATGATCATTGAACATACTCTCTTCATCTTCTGGAAGCAATTCTCAGCAAAGAGGATCATTGAACATATTCTCTTCAGCTTCTGGAAGCAATTCTCAGCAACGATGATCATTGTCATACTCTCTTCATCTTCTGGAAGCAATTCTCAGCAAAGAGGATCATTGATTCTACTCTCTTCATC
Source organism: Palaemon carinicauda (assembly GCF_036898095.1). Lineage (NCBI taxonomy): Eukaryota > Metazoa > Arthropoda > Malacostraca > Decapoda > Palaemonidae > Palaemon > Palaemon carinicauda. The sequence continues at coordinate 57,042,811 of NC_090746.1, forward strand.
TTCTGGAAGCAAGTCTCAGCAACAAGGATCATTGAATCTACTCTCTTCATCTTCTGGAAGCAATTCTCAGCAAAGATGATCATTGACATACTCCCTTCATCTTCTGGAAGCAATTCTCAACAAAGATGATCATTGAAAAACTCCCTTCATCTTCTGGAAGCAAGTCTCAGCAAAAATGATCATTGAGCATACTCTCTTCATCTTCTGGAAGCAAGTCTCAGTAAAAATGATCATTGAACATACTCTCTTCATCTTCTGGAAGCAAGTCTCAGCAAAGATAATCATTGAACATACTCTCCTCATCTTCTGGAAGCAAGTCTTAGCAAAGATGATCCTTGAACATACTCTCTTCATCTTCTGGAAGCAAGTCTTAGCAAAGAGGATCATTGAACATACTCACTTCATCTTTTGGAAGCAAGTCTCAGCAAAGATGATCATTGAACATACTCTCTTCATCTTCTGGAAGCAAGTGTCAGCAAAGATGATCATTAAACATACTCTCCTCATCTTCTGGAAGCAAGTCTCAGCAAAGATAATTATTGAACATACTCTCTTCATCTTTTGGAAGCAAGTCTCAGAAAAGATGATCATTGAACGTACTCTCCTCATCTTCTGGAAGTAAGTCTCAGCAAAGATGATCATTGAACGTACTCTCTTCATCTTCTGGAAGCAAGTCTCAACAAAAATGATCATTGAACATACTCTCTTCATCTTCTGGAAACAAGTCTCAACAAAAATGATCATTGAACGTACTCTCTTCATCTTCTGGAAGCAAGTCTTAACAAAAATGATCATTGAACATATTCTCTTCAGCTTCTGGAAGCAATTCTCAGCAACGATGATCATTGTCATACTCTCTTCATCTTCTGGAAGCAATTCTCAGCAAAGAGGATCATTGATTCTACTCTCTTCATCTTCTGGAAGCAAGTCTCAGCAACAAGGATCATTGAATCTACTCTCTTCATCTTCTGGAAGCAATTCTCAGCAAAGATGATCATTGACATACTCCCTTCATCTTCTGGAAGCAATTCTCAACAAAGATGATCATTGAAAAACTCCCTTCATCTTCTGGAAGCAAGTCTCAGCAAAAATGATCATTGAGCATACTCTCTTCATCTTCTGGAAGCAAGTCTCAGTAAAAATGATCATTGAACATACTCTCTTCATCTTCTGGAAGCAAGTCTCAGCAAAGATAATCATTGAACATACTCTCCTCATCTTCTGGAAGCAAGTCTTAGCAAAGATGATCCTTGAACATACTCTCTTCATCTTCTGGAAGCAAGTCTTAGCAAAGAGGATCATTGAACATACTCACTTCATCTTTTGGAAGCAAGTCTCAGCAAAGATGATCATTGAACATACTCTCTTCATCTTCTGGAAGCAAGTGTCAGCAAAGATGATCATTAAACATACTCTCCTCATCTTCTGGAAGCAAGTCTCAGCAAAGATAATTATTGAACATACTCTCTTCATCTTTTGGAAGCAAGTCTCAGAAAAGATGATCATTGAACGTACTCTCCTCATCTTCTGGAAGTAAGTCTCAGCAAAGATGATCATTGAACGTACTCTCTTCATCTTCTGGAAGCAAGTCTCAACAAAAATGATCATTGAACATACTCTCTTCATCTTCTGGAAGCAAGTCTTAGCAAAGATGATCCTTGAACATACTCTCTTCATCTTCTGGAAGCAAGTCTTAGCAAAGAGGATCATTGAACATACTCACTTCATCTTTTGGAAGCAAGTCTCAGCAAAGATGATCATTGAACATACTCTCTTCATCTTCTGGAAGCAAGTGTCAGCAAAGATGATCATTAAACATACTCTCCTCATCTTCTGGAAGCAAGTCTCAGCAAAGATAATTATTGAACATACTCTCTTCATCTTTTGGAAGCAAGTCTCAGAAAAGATGATCATTGAACGTACTCTCCTCATCTTCTGGAAGTAAGTCTCAGCAAAGATGATCATTGAACGTACTCTCTTCATCTTCTGGAAGCAAGTCTCAACAAAAATGATCATTGAACATACTCTCTTCATCTTCTGGAAACAAGTCTCAACAAAAATGATCATTGAACGTACTCTCTTCATCTTCTGGAAGCAAGTCTTAACAAAAATGATCATTGAACGTACTCTCTTCATCTTCTGGAAACAAGTCTCAGCAAAGATGATCATTGAACATACTCTCTTCATCTTCTGGAAACAAGTCTCAACAAAGATGATCATTGAACATACTCTCTTCATCTTCTGGAAGCAAGTCTTAGCAAAGAGGATCATTAAACGTACTCTCCTCATCTTCTGGAAACAAGTCTCAGGAAAGATGATCATTGAACATACTCTCTTCATCTTCTGGAAACAAGTCTCAACAAAGATGATCATTGAACATACTCTCTTCATCTTCTGGAAGCAAGTCTTAGCAAAGAGGATCATTGAACGTACTCTTCTCGTCTTCTGGAAGCAAGTCTCAGCAAAGATGATCATTGAACATACTCTCTTTATCTTCTGGAAACAAGTCTCAGCAAAGATGATCATTGAACGTACTCTCCTCATCTTCTGGAAACAAGTCTCAGCAAAGATAATCATTGAACATACTCTCTTCATCTTTTGGAAACAAGTCTCAACAAAGATGATCATTGAACATACTCTCTTCATCTTCTGGAAGCAGGTTCAAGCAAAGAAGATCATAGAATATTTTTATACTCGTCTTCTGAAATTAAATTACAGCAAAGATTATCATCGATTATTTTCTCATCTTCTGGAATTAAATTACAGCAAAGATTATCATCGATTATTTTCTCATCTTCTGGAATCAAATTCCAGTAAAGATGGTCATTGAACATACTCTCCTTATCTTCTGGAAGCAAGTTCCAGCAAAGAAGATCATCGAATATTTTTATCCTTATTTTCTGAAATTAAATTACAGCAAAGATTATCATTGATTATTTTCTCATCATCTGGAAGCAAGTTCCAGCTAAGTTAATCATCAGATATATTCTCCTCATATTCTGGAAGAAAGTTCCAGCAAAGATAGATATTTTCTCCTTATATTCTGAAAGCAAGTTCCAGCCAAGATAAATATTTTCCCCACATCTTCTGGAAGAAAGTTCCAGCAAAGATGGATTTCTCTCATCATCATCTGAAAACTATTTCCAGCAAAGATAATCATCAAATATATTCTCGTCTTCTGGAAACAAGATGAGTATTTTTCCTCATCTTCTGAAAGCAAGTTCCAGCCAAGATAAATATTTTCCCCACATCTTCTGAAAGCAAGTTCTAGCATAGATGAATATCTTCTCCTCATCATCTGGTAGCAATTTCCAGCAAAGATAAACATCAAATATTTTCTCATCATCATCTGGAAGCTAGGTCCAGCAAATATAAACATTTTCTTCTTATATTCTGGAAGAAAGTTCCAGCCAAGATGAATATTTTCTTCTCATCATCTGGAAGCAAGTTTCAGCAAAGATAACCATCGAACATTTTCTCCTCGTCATGTGGAAGCAAGTTCCAGCAAAGATGATCATCAAATATTTTCTCCTTGTCTTTTGGAAGCAAGTTCCAACAAAGATGAATATTTCTCCTCATCTTCTGAAAGCAAGTTGAATCCACGATGAATATTTTTCCCATATCTTCTGGAAGCAAGTTCCAGCAAAGAGGGATATTTTCTCCTCATCATCTGAAAGCTAGTTCCAGCAAAGATGATCATCAAATATTTTCTCCTTTTCTTTTGGAAGCATGTTCCAGCAAAGATGAATATTTCTCCTCATCTTCTGAAAGCATGTTCCAGCCAAGATGAATATATTCCCCACATCTTCTGGAAGCAAGTTCCAGCAAAGATGAATATTTCTCCTCATCTTCTGAAAGCATGTTCCAGCCAAGATGAATATATTCCCCACATCTTCTGGAAGTAAGTTCCAGCAAAGATGAATATTTCTCCTCATCATCTGAAAGAATGTTCCAGCCAAGATGAATATATTCCCCACATCTTCTGGAAGCAAGTTCCAGCAAAGATGAATATTTCTCCTCATCTTCTGAAAGCATGTTCCAGCCAAGATGAATATATTCCCCACGTCTTCTGGAAGCAAGTTCCAGCAAAGATGAATATTTTCTCATCACCTGGAAGCAATTTCCAGCAAAGATGAATATTTTCTTCTCACATTTTGGAAGCAAATTCCTGCAAAGATGAATATTTTTTTTCTCATATTCTGGAAGCAAGTTCCAGGAAAGATAAACATCAAATAAATGTTTTCCCCACATATTATGGAAGCAAGCTCCAATAAAGATGAATATTTTCTCTTCATCATCTGGAAGCAACTTCCAGTAAAGATAACCATCAAATATTTACTCATCATATTTTGGAAGCAGTTTCTTGCAAAGATGAATATTGTTTCCTCATATTTTGGAAGCAAATTCCAGCAAAGAT